>NC_043713.1:87918163-87938178 GCF_006229205.1 Suricata suricatta
CACCACCATCACCATCACCACCATCACCATCACCACCATCACCACCATCACCATCACCATCACCACCATCACCACCACCACCACCACCACCACCACCATCACCACCATCACCATCACCACCATCACCATCACCACCATCACCACCATCATCACCACCATCACCATCACACCCCCACCATCACCACCATCACCACCATCATCACCACCACGATCATCATCACTACCATCACCCCCATTATTACCATGTCCACCATCACCACCTTCACTACCATCCTGTCTACCGGAATACGAGACTCAGACCCATTTTCTGATCAGGACCAACCCCAGTACAAAGCCCACACAGGCTCCCACAGGTCTAGCTGGTTCACCTTCTGCTTCAAGCGCAGAGCGCCTGCCACCAGCCACGGCAGCCAGCGCCCGGGCAGCCACGTGCCGCGGGGAGCCGTCTGCAGAAAGCAGCAGCCATCACCCTTCCCCGTAAAGTCCTCCCCTGCTGACACGACGCGACCCGCCGCCCTGTGTTTACATCACGCCTCCGCACGGGAACCCTCAAACCAAACAGGGCATAGGACCGTGAGCGCGCCAGCCCAGATTTCTCTCCTGAATTCTGGACTCGGCCACCTGCTAACTTTCCCGTGCTTAGGTGCAAGCCGAGCTCGAAACTGAGGCTCCGTGCAGCACGGAGTCTGGACCTCACCCACCAACACGCTGCGTTTCCAATCTCCCTCCTCTGAGGACGCGGTGCTCCCTCCGCTGGGCGGGCTCCACCTGAAATCCGCTTCTCACGTCCCTTCCCTTTCAGCCGTCACAGTGACAGGCAGACCCGCCGCCCCACCCAGGAGAAGCCGGCAGCGTCCTCACCCGGTCCGAGCCCCCACTGCCACTCACCCCGGCCACACGGCAGCCTCCGAACGCTCCTCGGCATCGGGCTGCCCCCATCCCCACTCCCAATCTGGTGTGATCTTTCTAGAAGGCAAATTGGAGCCTGTCACTCTCCTCCCTAAAATCTGCCCCTGCTATCTGTCCGCCGCTCGTGGGCTGTGAGCGCCGTGTCCACAGCCTTTCAGGCCGTGGATGAGGGGCCCCTGCCTGCCCCTCCCCACCTGCATCTAGATGAGCACTTTCCATGCATGCAGCTCTTCCTGGCCTCCGGGCCTTTGACACGGCTCTCCCCTCATGACACGGCTAATCTGCACAAGGGCACCGACATCTGCTTTGCCCACCGTCCGGCCGTCCCCAAGGAGCCCTCACAGAACTGGCATCGGTAAGCACATCTTGAATAGTCCATTAAACAAGGAAGGAATGGACACAGCCCCCAACTGGCACAGCGGGTGGCGCCTCGGCCGGAAGAAAGGACAACTCACCACAAAGTCCCCACTAGGCTCCTAGTCTCAGGACACAGAGTGGGAAATTCCCAAGTGGATCCTCCAAAGGCTGGATCTGATCAACTTCGTCTTCTGGACCCGCAGGCGTCAGGTATGACGGGTCATCTCTAAACTGTAAAAAAAAAAAAAAGTCTATGATCTTCTGTCACAAAAGAATGGCTAGACATTGGTTTTTCTGTCTCGTTCGGCCTCGTCTGCACCTAAGGTGCGAGGAAACTCAGGGACCACGCTGTCGCTTTCTGGTCCGTGACCCTGAGGGCGTGGCCTTCCCAGCCTCGCACTTTGCTTCCCCTTCAACCAAAGTTCCGGGGGCAGAACTGGGCAAAACCACACGCGCAGCCTGCGCAAACCTTCCGCGCTGCTCTCAGATTCCAAGCTCCCGAAGGTGCCAAGAGAAACTGCGGCCAGGGCCAGCGATCCCCCCTTGTGTGAGTGTGAAACGCCGCTGGCTGACGGCAACGAGGGACAGAACGGAGACGGCGAGTCATCCAGGCTCACTGCGGACACTGCCTTGACTATAGAAACATGACTGACGCCCTGTGGATTAGGACAAGTGTTGCCATAAGTCAAATTAATGAATAAAAATCAATATCAAAGCCGATGAGCACGCTGCCTGAAGCAGCCTCCAGAAATTCCCGTCTTACCACCAAATATTTAAAAATAGAAATGCTCAGAGTTCAGCAGACCTTCAACTGACATAAACAATCAAAATATTAGGAGTCCTTTCGCATCTCTCTTGTTTTGTTAAGATGTTTTTTCAGCCTCCTAGAACCACAGAATAAAATGAGAGGTTGAATATCTTAGGTTTTATCCAGAAGTCTCTAAGTGCCCAGTGTTCAGAGTAACCACGTGGGTGGGGGAAGATCACTTTGAAGTAACTTGGGCTTCAGCCTGAACTCTGGAACTGGAAGGCAGCCTGTATGAGCAAAATTCAATTTATTTCCAAGCTGTAGGCATTTTCTGAGTCCCTATCAAGTTCCTGGCAGTTGTTAGCCCAAAATGTAAATAAGATCGAATCTTTCCAGGACCCGCAGTCTGACAGGGGAGGCCAGCACATGCATGTATAACTTTATTGAAGCTAGACTTTAATAAGATTTAGAACGATGTGCAGACAAGATACGAGGGGGAGCTGTCTAGACAGGAGGCTAGAGTCTCATTTCCTGAGGCCATTATGAGAGAGTCGGGACCCAGAGGGAGCAGGTGCAGCGCAGGGCAGTGAAGCCCCACAACAAGCACCTGCCTGGGGAGACCCCCCCGAGGCCACATGCATGACACAGGTAGTTGCACATGCCCCCCACGGCCCCCAAACTAGGCAGGAGACTGGAAATTTCATTTGCGTAGAAAATAATCACAAACAAAACCCTCCTACGATGACATTAGGAACACCCACCACAAAACGCCCCGCTCCCTGCCATTAGTGGTGAGTGAGCTGACCACAGAGAGGCCCCACTGACATCCGCCGAGCCGTCCAAACATTCCTGCAAAACCAAATACCAAGCAAAGATCACTCACAACACTAAAACCACTCCCAATATGGATTATAATCTAAGTTTACAAAAATAAAGCCCAGAAGAAGGAAATGATGCAGGCAACCAAACTTTACAAACAGAAAGAGAACAAGATGCTATGGAAGAAACAACAAAGGACAGAAAGGATTCTTGCAGATGAAAAAGATAGTTGCTAAAATGGAATTTAACTTAAATGGGAGATGTGGAAGAGGGTCTCACACCAAAGAGCATCATGAAATTTGAGAAGACGAGTGATAAAGAAAAGATCTTAAATACCTCCAGGAAGAGAGACAGAGAGACAGCGTGGAGAGGTGAAATTCTTAAAAGGAACAAAAATAGGTTAGGACATCAAATTCTCAGCAGCAATCTTGGAAGCCAGCAGGATGTCTTTAAAAGTCTGACTGAATATTGTTTCCAATTTAAGATTATTTTTTAAGAGAGAGGGAGCATGAGTAGGGGAGAGGGACAGAGAGAGAGAGAATGAATCTTAAATAGGCTCCACGCCTAGCATGGAGCCCAATGTGGGTCTTGATCAATCTCATGACTGTGAGATCATAACCTAAGCTGAAATCAAGAGTCAGATGCTTAACCAGCTGAGCCACCCAGGTACCCCTAAGATTCTTTATACCCAAGAAGCAGTTGATCAGGTGGGAGGGGAAAGGAGAGATTGCCATATATGTGAAAAATCATAACATTTACTTCCAATGTGTTCTTTCCTAGGAAATTACTAGAGGATATGCTTCAGTAAAACAGGTGGGGGAAACGTAAGAGAAAAAGCCATAGAATCTAAGAAACAGTAGATCCTACTGAACAGTGACAAAGAAAAACTCCAGGGTCACAGTTGAGCCTCAGAGCTTGAGTAACAGTTTGGAGCAAGAAGACAGAGGGTTTTACAAGTAAAGTATCATGTGAAAAAGGAGACTTGAAAACAGTTTTTGATATGTCAAAGAACTAGGAAAGATTTCTCAGGATGTGGATTGTAAATGGCTCCATTAAAAAGTGAGGCAATTAATAACTCCAGGAAAAGCAAAAAGCTACACAAGGAAAGATGTAATCACAGTCACTAACTGGTTCTAGTTAACAATACATACAGGGCAATCTGGGTAGCAGAGTCAGTCAGTTAAGCATCCAACTCTTGACTTCAGCTCAGGTCATGATTTCATGGTTTGTGGGATGAAGCCCTTAGGCTCTGCACTGAGCATAGAACCTACTTAGGATTTTTCTCTCCCTCCTTCTCTCTCTGCCCCTCCCCTGCTCACGTTCTCTCTCTCTCTCCCTCTCTCTCTCTCTCTGTCCCTCTCTCCCTATCTCAAATGAATGAACTTTCAAAAATAGTCAACTCTCATTAAGAAACAAATTACATATATATGTATATGTATATATACACACACATAATAACGTAAACACTCATTATTGACTTAACTAAAGTAGCAATTACACTATATGTGTATGTTGGGGGTGGTGTCTAAAAGAACTAAATCTTCATCTACCACAGGACTTCTGAACCCCAGCACTATAGAATTTGGGGTTAGATAATGCATTAGAGTGGGGGCGTCCTGTGGATTGTAGGGTACTTAGCAGCATCCCTGACCTCTACCCACCAGATGCCAGTAGCATAACCCACACCCCCAAGCTGTGACAAATAAAAACATCTCAGGCGTGACTCTTGGAAAAGTCGCCCCCGCTTGAGAACCACTTATCTCCCAGAACAGCAAGTGCTCGTTTTAACTATGAAAATTGATCAGTCAACAACAGCAGAGCAGGCATATTATTTAGGATTACTGGGGTAATTTAAAGAAATTAATAGATGTATTAAAAGGAGAGTGAAGGGGGGGTGCCTGGGTGGTTCAATTGGCTGAGTGTCCAACTTCAGCTCGGGTCATGGTCTTGTGGTTTGTGGATTCGTCAGGGTCTGTGCCGACAGCTCGAAGCCTAGAGCCTGCTTCACATTCTGTGTCTCCCTCCCTGCTCTGTCTCTCTCTCTCTCTCTCAAAAATAAATAAACATTAAAAAAAATTTTAACAAGAAAAAGGAGCGTGAAGGAACTGGGCAGTAAAATGGACAAGGTGGGAAATTTGGCCAGTACTGAATTTTTAAATTGGGTTTGTGCACTTTAAATTTTAACATGCAGTTGAAGCTAAACTAAAACAAAACAAAACAAAAAAAACCAGGCAAGCTTACGCCTACTTTGGAAACTCACTGAAGTCTTTGTGTATGAATCTGGTTTCGAAGGAAATCCTATAGAATCACATGAACTTACTCGACACGCTTATGTCTCTTCTCTTACATGAAACAAGTTTATCATATAACATCTTTTCATAAGATATCAACACGCCTCCTAAAATCGCCGATGTAGCATTTCTGACCCCCCGGCTGCATTGTGGGAAGGACCACAATGAGCAACGAGAACATGGGGAGGTCTCCGCGTGCAAGTGCGTGGAGAGAATGGAAACCAAGTCAGAGCACAGAGGCCTCCTGCGCCCCGCCCCCCCCCCCAGGGAAAGAACATCACACACGTGTGACCTCCTCCTGGTACGGGTCACCCACGGCCTCACGGCCGCCCACCCACACCCTTTCTCGTCCCCCTAAGGAATCATGTTCTCTCAGGGGAATGGTTAAGGATAACATTTCAAAATAAGAATGTGGAAAAGTGTGATAAGTTGCAAGTTATGAAAAATATTCTCTAATGCTATAAAAAGGAATCAAAATTTTAGGTAGGACAATAATCCGCACCCTCTCTTTGCACTTAGTGATTTTTGGTGCTCTCGGCAGAGACCAAGTGAATCCACCTCTTTTTCTCCGTCCGTCTTTCCGGGCCCAGGGGCTCTGCAGCCTCAGCCGCCCTCCCCCCGCTGCTCCCTGGCCTCCTCCCGGCCCTGCTCCAGGGGACCAGGGGGGTCCCCCACCTCTGCATCTGAGCGGGCTGATGGAGAACGCACCGCCGCTCCCGAAGCATGAAGAACTCCCCTCTCTGGTTACATGTGAGGTACGATTATTATTAATTCAAAAGTGGTCCAGCAAGATGATGCCTTTGAGGGATTGTGCGTAACCGACTCTAATGTCTGAAGGAAAATTGAACAGAGAACTCATCTATCACTTCATACAAAGTTGTAATTAACAGACTGCTGAGCAGAGAGGGAAGAAAGGCAGGGACTTATTGAGGCGCGCTGGACGGTGCCACCTCAGACACCAGCAACATAAATCGCCGCCCACCTGCTCGGCCCGTAACCATGTTCATCACGGAGCACAGATAAACTCTTAGGTCAGGAGGGAAGATCCGGTTCTCGCTACTTAACATTAGGAATAAATCAGTTCACATCAACCAAATATTTACTACGAGCTCCTCCCTACATGCTAAAGTTGAAAAGGAATTCAGTAAGCATGCGCTTAGTGACACGTTCACATTTATTATTTCAATGAATATTGGACATCTACACACTGAAAACGCCACAATTGTGCTCGACATCTACTGGCATTCATCATGTAAAGGCCTCACAACGCTAACTGAGCCTCGTCTCATTAGCTGGGCTTAAAGACTTGGAAAACACTGGGGCGCCCGGGGGGCTCAGGCGGTCAAGCGTCCGACTTCGGCTCAGGTCACGATCTCACGGTTCGTGGGTTCGAGCTCCGTGTTGGGCTCTGTGCTGACAGCTCAGAGCCTGGAGCTGCTTCAGGTTCTGTGTGTGTGTCTCTCTCTCTCTCTCTCTCTGCCCCTCCCCCTCTCGGGCTCCATCTCTGTCTCAAAAATAAATAAAACATTAAAAAATTAAAAAAAAAATTGGAACCCAACACTGCCCAAACATCTAATACAAAGCAAGAGTGAAATTTTCCACTGGAGACATTGTAACTTTGAAAACAAGCTGTTTTTAGCGTCAATTACGGGATGGGTAGCCGAGGAAAAAGGGACCTCAGCTCCAAGAGAAACAGGTCCCTGGAGGGAGCGAGGCTGAGCGTGAGAGAGCCGGCGGGGCGCCCGAGCCCGCAGCAAGGGGACCTCGCTCTGCCTTCCGTCCTGCTCAGCCCACCGGGACCGGGCCCTTGGTGCGGAGGGTCCTTCCTAGCCTGACGCCGGGCTGGGACCGGATCGGAACAAAACAGCCCAGGGGAGCGGCGGTCATCTAAGTGACACCCAAGACCCAGCAGCTTTCGCGCGGGCTTGTGACAAACCCCGAGGTCTCCCAGCGCACGAGGGCACTGCGTTGTCCGCCGGCGCCTGCGGGAGGCTGGCCTGCTGCCTCGCGGGCTCAGCCGTGCCGCACGAGCCCCTCAGTCCACCCCCAGCCCAGCGGCGGGACTTACAAGACGCCGGGGGTCGTGCTCCGGCGGGTCACGCGCCGTCGCCGGGGCCACCCGCACGCAGACGCACCCGCTTCAATGCCCCGGAGCCCGGCCTCCCTGCGCCTCCCAGGCCCGCGCTCGGGACCCAGCCGGAGGGCTATGACTTATTCATGGGCTGCCGGGCCGGCCAGGAACTGCTTTGTGTGAGCTGAATAGGACGGTAATTCAATCTCCAAACGGGAACTGCTCAGCACAGGGCACGTCTGTCATGATGAGTCACGCAGATAAAAAGGGCACGGCTTCCAGGGCCACTGGCAGAGTTGTGTTTTGACAACAGGCACTGTTAGAGGACACAGCCTCTCTGCCTCGACGTCTCTGCCTGGGTCTCCCCTCCACACACTCGCCGCAGGTCCCAGGACGGAGGGGGAATGACCCACGGGGGGGTGTGGTGGGGGAGGAGCGAGGGGGCAGCGCCGCTCCAGTGACAGAGGCGGGCACAGTGGAGAGACAGCGGCAGCGATGCTGGGGAAGCAGCAGGAAAACCTCAGGGACAGGAAGCAGGAGGAGTCGTCCAGCCTCACCGAGGGCGTCCCTGGTTCAGGGCTCCAGAGGCGCGATCGCGGTAACGGGGAGCCCCAGCGTCAGGAAATAATGGCATTAATTAAGAAGTTATAGAATCCAAAGAAGGGCCTGACTCAGTCACGGAGGACCAGGACGGGAGGGGGTCCGGCGGCACTGACTCCCTAGGCATCACCCCCAGCGGAGGCGACAGCCCCGGGGAACCGCCCTCTCCCAGAGGAGGTGACCTCCGCGGGAATGTCCCCCCCAGAGGAGGTGACCTCCCCGGGAATGTCCCCCCCAGAGGAGGTGATCTCCCCGGGCACCCCCCTCTCCCAGAGGAGGTGATCTCCCCGGGCACCCCCCCGCACCACTGCACCACCGGCAGAGGCCATCTCCCCGAGAACCCCTCTTCCCCCACCCCCTCCCCCCACGGAGGCAATCTCCCCGGGTGGCCCTCCTGGCAGAGGTGATCTCTTACTTCTCGCTGCTGCCACGGCTCCAGCCCCCTGGCAGCATCTCCTCAGGATTATAAAACCTGCGTTTCATCTGCTGTCTTTGTCTCTCAGCCACACGAAGCCTCAGAACCAACCATCCCCCCCCTCCTCCACTCCAGACCTGCCTCACACCCCTTCCTCTCTTGCTCCCTCACCCCTGCAGCTGGGACCCCGTCCTGGGAACGACGCTCCCATGGACACAGCCCCTTGTCCTCGGGCCGCAGCTGCCCAGAGGCTCCCGCCAACTCTGCAGGATGGGCGGTGTTTTACAGAGCGCCTGGGTGGCTCAGTCGATTAAGGGTCCAGCTCTTGGTTTCAGCTCAGGTTATGATCACACAGCTCTTGAGTTTGAGCCCCACATCAGGCTCTGTGCTGACATCTCAGACCCTGGAGCCTGGTTTGGATTCTCTCTCTCTCTCTGCCCCTCCCCCACTCACTCTCTCAAAAGAAATAATAAACTTAAAAAAATAAAATAGCGTATTACACTGGAGAAACCACAATATTTTGGTGTAATTCATTACATAATTAGTTAGCTCAAGAAGCAGTCCCACTAAACGTGAAATATGACAACATAAACCCTACCCTGAGATCATGTAATAAGAGTGACATTAATTCTAACAGAAGCTTTGGGGCTCGGAGAAGGAATCCTGAAATTAATGACGATGAGGATTTGTCAGTCTTCTCGGCACTATTCACTGGGAGAAAAGACATAAAACACTTGATCCGAACCAGTCCTGATGGGTAAGAGTGAGCTGGGACCTCGGTGCAAATGCCCTGAGGCGGTCGGTGTCTGTTCAGGCCATGAAAAGACGTGGAAGAACCACGAGTGCACGTTACTAAGTGAGAGAAGCCAGTCTGAAGAGGCTCCGTCGTGGATGATTCAACCTCCAAGGCATTCTGGAAACGGTGCAACTATGGACACAAAGATCAGCGTTTGCAGGGCCGGGGGGAGAGCGAGGGATGAGCACAGGGGGGTCGGGGCAGCGAAGCGACTTTGCGGACACTGTGATAGGAGACACACGTCATCATGCATCTGTCCGAGCCCACAGAAGGGCCGGCCCGAGCGAGCCCCCCTTAGTAACAACGTGCCCATACCGGCTCCTGAAGTGTAGCAGGTGCACGCAGGCCCCAGCCGCTGTGCACAGGGGCGAGGCTGTGGGGGGCAGGGACAGCAAGTACAGGCGTCTCACTTTCTGATCAACCTTTCTGTAAATCCACAACTTGTCGTTTTAAAAAAATAATTTTTTTAAAAACGGACTCCAGGGGCCTCTGTGGGGCTCAGTCACTTCAGTGTCCCGACTCTCGGTTTGGGCTCAGGTCATGATCTCACAGTTAACGGGTTCGAGCCCCATGTCAGCTCCATGCTGTCAGCACAGAGCCTGCTTGGGATTCGCTCTCTGCCCCTCCTGTAGTGGGGGCGCTCCCCCCGCCCCTCCCCCGCTTGTGCTCACTCTCTCAAAAATAAACATTTAAAAACTAAATAAATAAAATTAAAAAATTAAAACTGTCTCCAAAGTACCCCGCCACCAAGCTGCTATCCTTGTGTGGACGGCAAGCGTCTACACCACCCGGGGCCGTGGTGTCCATGGATTTCTTCCTCTTTGCCACGTTGAGCTCATCCGGACGTGCTGGGGGGGGACCCGCTGTCCGAGGGCGAGGGCTTGGGAGGACTCTGCTCGCGGCCACCTCCCGGGCCCCCGGACAGGGCGTCCTAACCAGCTGCCGCGTAAACGAGTTCATTCTCTCGTGCTTCCACTTGGCTGTGAATGACAGACACCGACACGTGAAAACTGAAAGCTGAGAGCAGACGCCTCCCCGGGGAAGGCAGTGAGGCTGTCACCCCCCCCTAGAGAGCAAGCCGGTGACGGAGTTCCGGAGCCGGAGACGCGGGCAGGCCTGGACACCGGCGGTGCGCAAGGGCGCCTCCTCGCGGCCCGCGTCTCCGCCCCGGGTTCGAGGCCCGTGCGCGCCTCGCTCGCTCTGCCCCCCCCCCATACCCGCCAGCCCGAATGGCTGACCCATCGCGGGAGCCCGCCGTGTCTGTGGGCTGCCCCCTCGGGGGGCTTTCTCGCGCTTTCTCCAGATCCTAACCGGCTCGGCCTTGAGGGACCAGGGGGAAGGAGCCCGCCTTCGGGAACCTCACCGTCGCCCAGAGGAAAAGGCTCTGAAGAGCAGGAGAGCAGGGCCACCCCGGGGACGGTGCGTCCCTGTGCTCGGGGCCCGGAGCAGCGCCTCGCGCTGAATTAAACGCGCTTACCGCTCAGGAGCCGTCTTGTCAGACTGGCCACCTTCCGTGACCTTGACCTCCCCACGAACGGACCTAGACGAGCCACACGCAGACACCTCGGCTGCACAGGCAGCTTTCCGGCAGCCCAGTCCCTTCTTGGTTCCCAAACTGAACTTCACAGTGCGGAGTTCCCGGGGCACCGGGGCTCGGCGGCTGGGCGTCCGAGGTTGGCTCAGATCGGGCTGTGCGCGGACAGCTGGGGGCCTGGAGCTGCTTCACAGGCTGCCTCTCCCCCCCCCATAAGTAAACAGTAAAAAAGTAAAGTATGAAGCTACTTTCTAAAATAAAAGTACTTCAGAAATGTGACTCTGTTTTAATGTGACTTACTAACTACTGGTGTTAACAACAGCAGCTCACACCCGAGCCCCTATTCTACACCCAGCCCTGTTCTAAGCCTCTGACCCGGAGCATCGGCTGAACCGCAGTTCCCGACAGGTGAGGACCGAGGCACAGAGAAGCCGCTCACCTGGCACGTCGCACAGCCTGCGGGGCGGGGGACCCGGGTTTGAGCCTGCGGCCCGCGGCCTCACCACCGCCCGCACACCAGACGGCCAGCAGAGGGTGGCGGGAAAGGAGGTCACTCCCACTGCCAGCGTTTCCAGAGAAAAGTAGAATTTTGGGGGGACGCCTGGGGGGCTCAGTCGGGTGAGCGTCCAACTTCGGCTCAGGTCACGATCTCACGGGTTTGTGGGTTCGAGCCCCACGTCGGGCTCTGTGCTGACAGCTCAGAGTCTGAAACTGCTTCAGATTCTGTGTCTCCCCCTCTCTGCCCCTCCCCTGCTCACACTCTGTCTCTCTCTCTCAAAAATAAACATTAAAAATTTATAAAAAATAAAAATAAAATTTCTTTTCTGATACGTGAGAGATACCTGACACGGCCTCTGGAACAATTGCCTTGAAAATTTAATCCCAGCAAACTTCCAAGCATGAGGCGCGGAGACGGGGAGCCGCCCCGCGGGGCGCAGCCCCTCCCGGCCCCAGGGGACCTTCCGCAAACGCGGAAAGAGCCGCCGTTTTACCGGGCCGCCGCGAGGCCCTGGCGGTTTGTTCGAGCCCCTTCCCGAGGCCGCATCACCATTACAAGGTCATTACAACCGCTTGACGCGTTCCCGACTCCCGCTCTGGGCTTTGCCGTCTCCGAGACAGACAGCTGAGCGGTCAGCCAGATCTCGCCCAGGGGACAGGCCTCCGGGGCCTGGGGGCAGCTCCCCCACGACGACTTCCTGGACACGCAGCCTGACCGCATGCCACCTGGTGTTTGGACCCGACTCCGGCCGCCCCTCCCTCCTCCTGCACCATGAGTGCTGCGCTCAGCTCCTTCCCCCGAACCGGCCCCGCGGGCCGGGAGGCACCCATGAGCGCCTGGGAACTAACTGGAGCACCAAACGGAAAGACTGGGCTCTGCCGGTCCTGGAGTCCCGGGGAACACGGAGGGGGACTCTGCTGCAGAGCACTGGAAAGGGAGTCACACGTGAGCAGACTCTCTCCGCATGACCGCTCCGCGGCGGGGGGGGCCCCCAGGAACCCGGAGGGGAGTGTCCACAGCGAAGGTTGTGCGGAGGGGCCACCTGTCCCCACGGCTGAGGCACCAGGCTCCCAAACAGAGCAGCCCAGAGTCGGTGCTGCGTCTGACCACTGCACCCCACGGCCCCGCCTTGGTGCCCCAACAAGGGCCGGTGGGCATCACCACCGAGCCCACTGTCATCGAGCGCCCCGTTTTCCGCCAGGACTTCGGCAGCTCGTGGCCTTGCCTTGATGTCTTCCAGGCATTTTGACTTGGTCTTGACCCACGCTGTGGGTGAGGGTCCAGTTCCCTGTGCACGTCGGATCCAGTTTTCCCAACAACTGTGGGGCAAGGGCTGCCCTTCCCCCATCGTGTGGCCCCGGCCCCCTCCTCAAAGACCAGCCGCCGCACGTGCGTGGCTCACGTCTGCACTCCGTCCTGGGTCGGCCGTGCAGGAGGCGTGAGTTCGGGAGGTCGGCTGTGAACACGGGGGCCCTGGCGTGGACGACTGTGGTGCACTGGAAACTCTGTTCCGAAGCAGATCTCACGTTCGGTGTTCTTACAACGAATAAGACATGTTTTAGATAAATTCAAGATAAAGTCTGATTGTGAGAGAGAAGATGGTCCCCTATCCAGGTGCCCCAAGGGCACCCCGACCTGCAGGGAGGCCGCCCTCTGCCCGGAGCCCTAGAAGTCAGACTGTCCTGGGACGGATAACGTGTCTCTGAACAGCCAACATCAACTGACGTGACATCCGTGTCCTAAGTGCTAGGTGCTATTTAACACACTTAATCCTGGTGGTGACGGCCTCACCGTGAGTCCTGTGATCACGGCCATCATCAGCCCTGCGGACGGTCCCCGGGCATCAGCACGAGGCGAGGGCACGGCAGCGGCAGACAAGAGGACCCCGCGGGAGCGGTCACGCTGCACAGCGAGGAAGCCCGGGGACCACCCGCCGAGCTGAGAGGAAGAAGGTCCACTCGGAGCGCGAGGTCGGCGCCCGTCGGCAGGCAGCCACGTGCGGGAGTTTCCTCTTCGGGACTAGCGGCCGGGCCCTGGGAGTGCAGGTCACAGACATCCAGAGAACTGGACCAGGCCAGCTCACCCGTGCGCGGAGAGGAAAACCGCACCAGAAGGTGTGGGAGGAAGGGGTGGGTGGGCGAGGCAGGCCTCCTGGAGGAGGTGTCTCATGGTGAAGACTGGAGTGATGAGGAGCAGTTGGCTGAGACACAGAGTCCCAGGCAGAGAGCACAGCATGTGCAAAGGCCCCGAGGCACGATGTCCCACTGAAGATTCCACCTCTCACTACCAGAGAAGCTGGGGAGGGGCAGAGAGAGAGAATCCCAAGCAGGGTCCCTGCACAGAGCCTGACACAGAGCTTGAACTCCCAAACTGTGAGATCGTGACCTGAGCTGAAATCAAGAGTCAGATGCTTAACCAACTGAGCCCCCCAGGGGCCCCGAGCTTGGGGCTCCAAATGAGGAAGTATGAAAGGGGGGTACTGTGTTCAAAACAGAAAACTGTACAAAAGTACAGTTGGTCATCAACTCAAGAACGAGAGGGGAAAAAACAAAAACCAGCTGCAGGTTTGAATGAGTCACTGGACACTCGCACAACTCAAACTCACAGAGCCGGGCCCCGGGGCCCCCTGACTCCGGGTCTGAAGGCGACCCAGACGGGTGCTCCAGCCCCAGCAGAGTGAAATTGGGGTTTGCCGTTGGCCGACAGCACCCACTGCCGCCTCTGGGTCCGGGGACCAGCCTCAGCCAATGTGGCTCTCGGGACTCGCACGCGCGCGTGCGCACGCACACACTTAGCGCCGAGTACTTGCGGACTCCAGGGCACCGTCCACATCCTGGCAGAGGCGACCACGGAGTGCACAGATCACTAATTATTATGCCCGTAATGTGGACACGTGTTGACTTTCTAACTTTTCTATAATAAGGAATAACAGACCACACCGTGTCCTCAGGGGCCTCGAGGGAAGAGGGGAGAAAGCACGCTGTGTGCCCTCTGACAGGAGCGCCAACGGCTCTGTGCGAGGCGTCGGACCCCAGGCATCACCAATGCCCCAACAACAGGTTTTTCTCTGTAAGTTTATCTGGAAGGGAAATCATACATGAGATGGCCAGGGCGCCTGCGGGGCTCTGTCGGTTTAGTGTCCGGCTTCAGCTCGGGTCAGAGTCTCAGAGTCCGTGGGTTCGAGCCCCGCGTCGGGCTCTGTGCTGACAGCTCGGAGCCTGGAGCTGCTTCCGGTTCTGGGTCTCCCTCTCTCTGCCCCTCCCCCACTCGAGCTCCCTCTCTCTCTCTCTCTCTCTCTCTCTCTCTCAAAAAATAAACGTTAAAAATAATTAATTTAAAAAATAATAATAATGGATGTGACGGAACCCACACCCCCCCGCAGACTGCCGCACACCGCGCATGCGCCGCCCACAGAAAGGACGCGGGTAAGCATAGACAAAGAAAACAGAAACAAGCAATATCCCTGCAAAACACAGTCAACCTTTTAAGCAGCGTTTCCCAACTATCTCAACAGAATGAGACTCAAGCTCATGAACACGCATGTCCCCGTGACGGCCTCGACGGGGTATCTCTGCAGGCGATTGACGACCCTCAACTACTTCCTACGACGGATAAACGCTACTCGACTAATCGAGGGAGAACCCGGAATTACTGTAACTGTGAACAGAAACAGAACATGCACGGTGATTTCTGCTGCGTACGGAGGTGCACGGTGAGGACCCTGCACCCACTCTGAACAGCGGGCGCGCCGCAGCGCGGACCCCGTGGATCTCCCTGGACGCGTGGCTTGGAGGCCCCGCTCGCGGTGAGCTGCTGACGGTCGGGACGAAACCGGAGAGGGACGGAAGCGTCAGGCCGGCTCCCGCGCCCCGCCAGGCACCGGGGGTGGGCTGGGGGGCAGTGGACGTTTATTTCCCACACAACCGATCGATGCAGGTGGTCCTGGTTGGGGGCAGGTACCCTCCCACCCCCAGGGCTGCGGCTCAGGGGGCCGGGCCGCTGCCACCCGCCGCCCCTCGTTCCCCAGGACCCCGCAGGCCTCAGCGTCTGCGTGTCGGGCCTGTAGGTACGGCCATCATGTCCCTCCTCTCGGCCCCCCGGGGCTGCTGGGAGGGCTCCGAGCTGAGAAGCGGCTTCCTGTCAGCACCTCCCGCTGCGGGGAGCACATCCTGGTGCAGAGCCAGCTCCTGCAGCCGCGGGCAGACGGCGGGGGTGGCAAAGGGGACCCAGCCACGGACCCCCCGTGGCCACCAGCTCCTCCTGCCGTGTCCTGGGCCCGCTGGGGTCAGCACCGGGAGTCCCTTCCACCCACGGGAAGCCAGGAGAGGGGGTGGTGCTCCCGTCCTGAGCGGCATGAAGGAGACAACGGCCTCGACGGGAGGGTCTGAGGCCCAGCTGCCCCCCCAAACGAGGGTCGAGGGTCGTGGGCGCCACAGCAGCAGGGGCAGCCCCCACCCCCCCCACGGCTGGGGCCCTGGGCTCAGGATAATCCAAATCAGGGACGAACCAGGACTGGCTCCTCGCTCTTGCGGAGACGGGGCTGCACAGAGCACGTGACGGAACCGAGGGAGCCTGGCGTGAAGACACACAGGCAAGTGTGGGCAGAGCCTGGGGGAGCGGTCGGCGGCTCAGGGAGACCCGGGGGGCGGGGGGACATGGGCCGAGCACAGCAGCCGCTCCCTTGGCATCAGAAGGGGGGGGCGTCTCTGGCAAGCTGTCCCTGGGCGCGTGCCCACCGGCCCCGAGGCTGCCGATTGCCTTCGCGCATCCCTGCCCGGGCACCCGCAAGCACCCCGCCGGTCCCTGTCCGGGCCCCACAGAGAACTGCCTTCTCCCACTGGACACAGCCCCCTGTTCAGCGTGAGCCCCTCGCTTCCCTGGGCTGTGGGCTCAGCAGGAAGCCTCCCGCGGAGACTGACGGGGCAGGGCCCTGCCACCAGCACACACAGGCCGTGTGCCCCAGGGGCCCTGTCTTGGCCCTAAAATCCAAAGGGACGCATCGCTCTCTCAGACGTCAGTGCCGCCCCCGCCCTCTGCCCAGGGAGGCCCAGAGTGACCCAGTTGTCTGAAGCCCCCTCGGCCCCAGCCCCGGAGCTGAAGAAGGGTGGTGTCCTGGCCCGGCACCGCCTCCTGGGGCTGAGGCTGCAGCGGGGGGCAGGGGGTGACGGGGAGGCGGATTTCCCTTCAAAACAAGCAGTCGCTCCTGTAATTTGTAATTCAGGCCTGTGCCCTGAAAGGAAATTGCCGTGAATTAACGCGAGCCTCCTGACCTTGCAGGAAAATATCAAACAGATTGCAAGCAGTGATTTTTACACAGCCTTGTTTAAAAAAAACACAACCCCACCTGCTCTGTAAATGTCACAGGGCGGACGCCGGGCGCGGGCTGGGGAGGTGCCGGCTGCTTGCGAGGGCAGAGTCCACGCCCGGCTCTGGGGGAGGGTCACGGCCCTGCCAGGCTTCCTGGAGGGGACGCGTCCTCAAACACCAGTGCTTCTCCACGTCCCTCCGCGTGGAGTGCCGCAGGGCAGGGCGGGAGGGGGCGCCTCACGCTGGCTGCCCCAAGGGACCCCAGGCGCTCAGAAAGGCCTACACGAAGGCATCGCTCAAGCGAAGTGCAAGATGGGGGTGCGGTGGCCACGGGGACGCAGGGGACGCAGAGTTCTCTGGGAACAGCCCGGGGCTGAGTCTTTCTCAGTGTGTGCGACACCCCCCCAATCAGGCCCCGAGGGGAGAGGGGACAGGCTTCCGGCTTCCGTGAGGCTGGACAGAGGCCGTCCGGGGTGAGCCGCTGCGTGCACCCACAGGTTCTCAGGGCTGGAGGAGGACCCGGAGGAGAGGGTGTGGCCGCTGTCACTGCACATGTGGGCGCCTCTCTGTCTTTAACGAAGTCTGTGATTTCCAATCCCTGATGTCCCTTTGAAGGAGCTACCAATGTGCTTCTGTTTAAACCTCCCTTTCGGGGTGTTTTTACCTTGCTTTAAATACGCCCCTGCTGAGAATATGCAGAATCAGAGACCGATGGCTGGTCACAAGCCAGACCATATTGCAAACGTGGATACATCTGGGAGCAGAGAGCGTTGCCGTGTGACGCCCACGCCAGGAGCTTGACTTCTCTGCCGCCCCCTCGGCCCCCAGACCCCCAGGCCTGAAGAGACCTCACCAACAGCCGCTCAAGAGACACGCTTTGCGACAGGAAGGGGCCACAGCCCCCAGGACGCGGGGCGGCTTCCGAGCCCAGCCTGGCTGGGGGGGTTGTGACGTCAGCCCCCGCCCCCGCCCATCCCACTTCAACAAATTCTCCAACCTTCTGCCGGCAGCACCCGGGGCCAGCCAGATGCCACCGCCACGCGGTCCCTGGGCGGGACAGGCACCTCGCACCTGCGGGCAGGCACGGGAACCTTTCATTTGCATTTGTACATTTCTGAGACCAAAAACCCTGCGTCATCTCCGCTCTGCCTTTGGAGGAACCGCAGCCCTTTTCAACTATGAAAAAAGGAGCCAACAGCATTTTGGAAGAAAACAGACAGGGAGGAGCACGTTTCACTGAGTAAATTGATGAAAGATCAAAAAGCTTGATCTTGAGGCGCCTGGGGGCTCAGATGATTGAGCGTCCGGCTTCATCTCAGGTCATGATCTCACGGTTTGTGGGTTCGAGCCCCGCGTCAGGCTCTGTGCTGACAGCTCAGAGCCTGGAGCTGCTTCAGATTCTGTGTCTCCCTCTCTCTCTCTGCCCCTCCCCTGCTCTCGCTGTCTCTGTCTCTCAAAAATAAATAAAAAAACATGTTAAAAAATCAAAAAGCTTGATCTTTACCACTGACGCCCTGTCTGAACGCTGAACCACCGTTTAGATATTTATGGGCAGGAGCTGGGCGGGCTCGGAGGCCACCTCCTCCAGCAGGGGCCAGGCTGCCACCGCTGGGTGGGAAATAAGCCTGTCCCCCTCCCGGGGAGCTTCTGTGCAGGGAGAGGCCGCCTTGCTACGGGGGAGGGATCCCCACGAGCACCCTGAGCCCAGGCTCCGCACGGCAGGAAGAGCACCCAGACAGGAGGCCCCGGCCGCAGGCTCACGCCCAGCACCCAGATCTTGGTGGCTAAACACCGCTCTCCACCTGAGGAGCCGAGGGTCCTTCTGGGGCGGGGCGGGGCTGAGCCCGAGGATCAGGGTCAGAGCGCCGAGCCCCGCGGGGCACCTGCCGCTGGAGGGGGCGCCCTCGGACCTTTGCCCTGAGCGTTACAATGTGTGACGGCGACATGTCTAAGTGCTGCACAAAGCAGCCACCTGCTAACCGACACGGACGAAAATACGTAAAACATGTAAACGGGCACAAAGAGGACGGAGGAAAACCAACAAATAGCGACCGAAGGACTCCCACACAAACCACCACGGGGCAACTGTCGGCAGCGACGGTAACGCCCGTGAGGGGCAGCCGCGGACGCCAGACCGGGGCACGCCCGGGGCCACGTGGCTGCTGTAGAGCCCCCACACGCGGCTTCCCGGGCACAAAGGGGACCGTGGCCCCTCACCCAAGTGACCTAAGCGGGCATCCTCCGTGAAGGGACAAACCTGCCGCGGGATTTGCCCTGACCGAGCCCCAGAAGGAGGTGACGTCACCTGAGCGTCATTCCTGAGACAGAAGCCTGAATGCGACCGCGGGACCCAGACAAACCCCGCGCGGCCGAGGACGCAGAGAGGAAGGCTGAGCACCTGCTCCCGGGAGACTCAGGGAGACGTGGGAGCGTCCCAAGTGTGTGCCACTCGTGACCCGGGGGGACCCTGAGGGACGAGGGGGAAAGGTGGGCACTGCGGGACTGGCGCAGGCCCCCGATCGGTGCTGACGCCCCGGCTGGCTGCTCTCTTCATGCTCTTGAAAGAAGGTGGTGAGCCCCTGGGACGAGGAAAGGGGGCGTGCTGTCCACAGCGCCCGCCCCAGCGGCTCAGAGAGGGGTGCGGACCAGCACCGGTGACACGCGGCAGCCGCCGTCCCCACCCGGGGCCGAGGAACCTGCTCAGCAGCTTTCCCGCAAGTCTTCCCTCAAAACCCCTTCCTTCTCAGGTCCCTGCCAGAGGCTCTTTTAGAGCAAACACAGAAGAGGGGCACTGGGGGCGGCTCCGTGGGTTCAGCGTCCAGCTTCAGCTCAGGTCATGAGCTCACGGTTTGTGGGTTCGAGCCCCGCACTGGGCTCTGTGCTGACAGCTCCGAGCCTGGAGCTGCTTCAGAGTCTGTGTCTCCCTCTCTCTCTGCCCCTCCCTGCTCATGCTCTGCCTCTCTCTCAAAATAAATACACATTAAAAAATTTTTAATAAATAAAAATAAAACGAACACAAAAGAGAGGGCTGAGCAGGATGGTGAGGCAGGACCTCGGGGCCTCTGGACGCAGGTCCTGCTGCGGGGCTCCCGTCTGCAGCGGCCCTCGCTCCGGCTCAGCCCTCGCCCCCGCGGGGGCTGCTGGCCGCAAGCAGCGCCCTCTCCGGGTCCTCAGGTTCCACAAGTTACTTTCAGAGGCAGGACGACTTCCGCAAGGAGAGTTTTGGTCTAAGGTCCCAGGATGCCGACCACAGCCCGTCAGCCCATGTCTACCTCACCGCCACCTGCTTGCATTCAGCCCGAGCGCCGCAGGGAAGAGGCAATGAGGTCTCTGCGCCGGGTACAGGGCCTGGCACCCAGAGCCTGGCACCCAGAGCCTGGCACCCAGAGCGGTCATCAGATGGGGGGGAGGGGAGAGGGGAGGGCGGGGGAGGGAAAGTGGGAGGGGAGGAGGGAGCAAAGAAAGGAGGAAACTGGGAAGGGAGGATGGGAGGAGGAAGGAGGAAAAAGGAAGGGAAGGAGGAAGGGAGAGGAGGGAGGGGAGACGGAGAGAAAGAGGCCGGGGGGGGGGGGGGGAAGGAAGCGGCGCATCCACGGGGGGCCGTGTCCACGATCCTTCACCCCACAGACGCCCGTGGGGAGCTGCTCTGTCTCGGACAGAGAACACCCA
>NC_043713.1:87938278-87966670 GCF_006229205.1 Suricata suricatta
GGGACAGACTCACAGAGGAGGGACAGACACACAGAGGAGGGACAGACACACAGAGGAGGAGGGGACAGACACACAGAGGAGGGACAGACTCACAGAGGAGGGACAGACACACAGAGGAGGGACAGACTCACAGAGGAGGGACAGACACACAGCGGAGGGACAGACTCACAGAGGGAGGGACAGACTCACAGACAGAGGAGGAGGGGGCTGTTGCTGCAGGGACACCACCGCGAGTCCAGAGGCCGGGGGTGGCCGGGACCGTCTCCCGAGAGCCTCCGGAGGGAGGCCTGTGCCAGTGGCACCCTGACCAAAGGTCGCGGAGGCCTGGCCCCCCGGACACGGGAAGCAGGGTCCCCTCCACCCGGCACACCCTCCCCGGGTTTCCAGATGCCCGACCCCCCATCAGTACCAGCTCGGCTTAGTGTCACAGGCGGCCTGACCCCCGGGGCCTCCCTCCCACACGGGCCTCCACCAGTGAGGCCAGACGGGATCAGTGCTGGCCTCTCCCACTTCCCGTGTCAGGGGCCGTGGACTTGACTTGCCCAGCAGGGCGTAAGAGGAGGTCTGCTGAGGGGCACCTGGGGGGCTCAGTCGGCTGGGCGTCCGACTTCGGCTCAGGTCACGAACTTGCAGTTTGTGGGTTCGAGCCCCACGTCGGACCCTGTCCTGACAGCTCAGAGCCTGGAACCTGCTGCAGATTCTGTCTCCCTCTCTCTCTGCCCCTCCCCCACTAGCATTCCATCTCTCTGTATCTCAAAAATAAACATTAAAAAATAAAAAAAATAAAACAGAGATCTACTGAGGGAGCGCTTATGACCGCTTCTACCGTCCTGACGGGAGAGCTACAGGGGCTGTGCCTGTTTTCCCAGCATGAGCACAGACGTGGTGGCTGGAGCCGCAACAGCCACTTTATGACCTGGAGGAAAAACCCAAGAGAGTGACAGAGACCCCAGCCCTGAACCACCGTCAGCAGCTCCCTGCTGTCAGGCTTCCTGGGGGAAAGTGAAACCCCCACTTGTGTAAGCCACAGCAAGTCACATTTTCTTACTTTTGGATGACGTAACCCCAACTGACACATCTCCTCACCCGAGAGGACTTCAAGCACTCCAGCCGATGCTGTGCCTCCAGACGTGTCTACGCGGTGCCCTGACTCATTCCCCTGGCGTGTGAACTACAGTTACACTGGGAACTGAGTGTCTGTCCCCCTCCCCACCGGAGCAGAGGTCCCACGAGGACAAGGACACCCTCCGTCCTTCAGCACCTCGTCCCCGATGCCTAGCCCCGTGCCCGCGGGAAAGCACACACTCGGGGAGGCCCTGCTGGGTACTCAGCCTCAGCACTGAGGTCCGGGGCTGGGTAGTTACTTGCTGCTCGGGGCTGCCCTGTGCACTGCGGGAGGCTTGTCAGCACCACTGACCGCCACCTACTAGGTGCCCGGAGCTCGCCCTCCCCAGTGACAGCCAGCGTCCCTGGTGGCAAACCACCTGGTCGAGAACTGCGGGCTTACCAAGCACGTGGATGGACGGAGAGAGGGAGGGAGACGGGGACGGAGGCACGGGTGGCTGGATGGATGAATGGAAGGAGCGATGGATGGTTGGTTGGATACAGGGATGGAGGAGGGAGGGAGGGAGGGAAGGAGGGGGGAGGGACAGACGGACGGCCCTCTCTAAGTGCACACGGTGATGACGTCATTCTGAGAGATGCTGACAGAGAATCTCAGGAGAAAACGTCACTAAGGAGACAGCCATGCATCATCAAGTGCATCCAACGAGACACAAACACGGGGCCGGCATCTGCGTCTGCTTGCCTTTGGCCATGATTTAGGACGTGACGTGACGTGAGCTCAGGCTGGAAAAGGGTGTTTTCAGACCCCGCACCTCCCGAGGGCCTGCTCCAGCCGTCGCCCAGACCCGCCTCTCCGTCCACGCTCCCAGGGTGCCGAGACGAGTTCAGACCAATCCCGCACTAGCGCCACGACGCTCCAGTCCCAAGGAAATTTCCACAGAGGGGACGAAAGGAACACGCACCCTGGGCCAGGCCCGACTCCCACAGCACGACTCATTAAGCCAATTACATCACCCGCCTGGCAGGATTATTTATGGAAACAGGAAATCATGGCCTATCACTGCACCCGGCTCCGGGCCGGCGGGCCAGCTGAGCTCACGGGCACACAGCTCGGGCGCCCCAAGGACTGAACCCGTGGAGCGCCCCTCCCTTCTGCCGGCGCCCTCGGGCCGTCCGGCTCGGCCCTGCCCACCACGGTCTTGCCCTGTCTCCTCTCCCAGGCCGGGAAGGGGCTCCCACGGCTCAGCTAAGTCACAGCCGAGAGATTTAACAAAACGTGAGAGTATAACAGCAAATCCTACGCTGGGTCAGGAACACGGAGGCCAGCACGGCAGGCCGGGGGCAGGGGTGAACCAAGCAGGCAGGGGAGGCCGTAGAGCACTGAAGAGGGAACGGCCAGCCGGCCGCACAGGGTGACCATGGCCACACAGAAGCAGAGACGGTGGAGCCGGGGCCTCTGACCTCAAGGAGACCGGCAGAGACCTGCAATATGACGGGAAATCTGCGCACCTGTGCTTTTAAACATTGGCCACGAACTCAGCATTGAAAACACAACATGTCTGCAGACCTTATCAGGGAATCTGACCAGCCCGTTGTGACCTTCGCCCTGTTTCTCCAGCACTCCTCATTCCTCGGCCCCCGAGCGTCTTCGAGGGACTGTCTGCCTCTGGCTTAGGGATTTGTTCTGCCCTCAGGACAATAAGGAGGTCCCCAAGGAAAGGACAGCCTGTATCAGAAAAGGAACACGAGGCTCCTGAGAGGAACGGCTCCCACCTGGAGTCTGGGAACCAGGTCTGTCCCGGCTTCACCGGGGAGCACAGTCTGGGCCAAACTGCTGGCACGCCCACAAAACGACTCCCCGCACGGGTTCCCGGCAAACGCAGGGACCAACCCGGCAGGCCCGTCTGGGCGCCCTCTGCCGCCCCACGTCCGGGGCTGGCCGGCCAGCTCCCCAGAAAGTGCCGCCCCATCGACCCGGAGCAGGCACCCCTCCTTCTGTCTTAGGCACAGACGGGCCAAAAGCCCACTCGGGGAAGCCCTCGACGTGTGATCAGCACCCCAAAACCCAAGGGCGAGCTGCACGTGAGGGGGCTGAGGCTGTGAGGATGCGAGCCGTCACCGCTGCGCTCCATTCCCGCCCTCTGACCTGCAGGGGCAAAGCGTGGGGGCCACGCAGGGGCGGGGAGGGCAGGGCGACACCCTGCAGGCCCGGCTAGCGGAACGGGGGGTGTCCCCGAGTCACCACACCCGCCCCTCACCTGCGTTTGGTGTCATTAGTCCAGGGGCCACTTTTTAATTAGGATAAAACACGCACAACACGGAAGCGACGGCCTGAACCACGTGCACCGTGTGACGCGGCAGGACAGCACGCTCACCCCAGGTGGCGGACGTCACCGCTGTCCAGTTCCGTGCGCGTCAGCCCGACAGACCCGCAGCCCGCCGCCCCCTCCCCTGCCCTCCCCGGCCAATCCGCTTCCCGCCTCTAAGATTCGCCTCCCTGGACGCTTCGCACACTGGACCCGCCCCCACGTGGCCGCTGGCGTCCGGCGTCTCTCACTGAGCGTCACGCTTGTCAGGCGCGTCCGTGTGGGGGCAGGGCGTCGCCCCTCGTCCCGGCTGCAGGAAGGACAGCTTTGTGCCTCCGTCCGCGCACCGATGGGCACCCGCCCTTCCCACGCCGCCTGGTGTGAGCCGCCGATCCGGGCCTCCTCCAACACCCAGGGGAGCGCCGGGTCTGTGGGGCTCAGGGGTGAGCAGTCCAGCAATCAGGCCCTGAGTGCAAATTCAGGGATGAATGAAGATAACCCTCAAAGTAAAATGTGACGCCAGAGCATCACTGCTGTGAGAGCCAGTGAGAGGAGCCCAAAGGCCCATGTGACCCCAGACGACAGGTCGGGTCAGCTGCCCGGCGGGACCCGCCTGGGGGAGGAGGGATGCCCTGCGGAGTCAGGCATCGGAAGAAACGAGACTCATCTCCATCAGGCTTTGCCGCTGTTCCAGACACTGTTCCCAGTCCCACCTTGGACCCGGACACGACTCCCGCCAGGTCTAGGGCAGACCCCGCCTCCCCGCCCCCCTGCCCGAGCACGCAGGCCCTTCCAGATCACACCGTGGCTCCCCCCACGGCCCTCCCGCCTGCCGGGCTCCCCGCCTTCTCCCACCCGCCTCCCTCCACCGCCGCACTGTCCACCCGACACACTGCTTGCTTCAGATAGCAGGGGGCAGACGGAACATTCCAGAAACTCAGGAGCTCCCACGGCGCTCCCTCCCACTGCCCCACTCCCTGTCCAGATGCCACTCCCCAGACCTAAGGGACCCGCCAGGCCCCCGGGGTCACTCCCAGACAGCCCCGTGCTCTCAGCCCCTGTCGCCATCTGAAACGATCCAGCCCTGTGATTCCCTGGCCGCGTGGCCGCGTGCCGCTCAGGACGGAGCTCACCGTCTCGTTCCCCGTGGCCCCCTTGCAGGGCCTGGCAGCGGCTCCGAAACAGACCCGGGGGAGGCCTGAGCGCACGGCTCCCCAGCAGCGGCCACGTGACCGGCGAACTTGCTTCCAAAGCAAGCCCTTCTGTCACCCCAGCCCTCAGGGACCCTGACTTGGGAGGCCGCCACAGGAAGCTGCCAAGGCCTCTCCCATTGCCTGGGAAACGTGACTGGAGGCAGGTGGCCCACAAAGGCAGGGGCACTGAGCGCTCCACGGTCCACAGAAAGACCCCACCACGGGGAGAAGGCCTCCCCCCAGGCTCAGACAAGCGCAGGACCGCGCCGCTGCCCGCAGACCTCAGCCTTTCCCCAATTCCAGCCGCTTCGTGGGTCGGCCTCAGCTTCTAGAGCCGAGGAGAAAGTTCAACAGACGCAGTACACGGGCCTGTGAGACCCAGGCAGTCGAGGAGCCGTGAACCAGACCGTGTGTGCGTGTGTGCTCCCAGACGCCCGCGCACGTGCACACACAAGCACTAGGGGCCAGGTCCAGCCCCTGAAGCAACAGGACCCGGATCAGTACTACTTGGGAACCACAGAATTCATTTGTTTTTTCAAGGTCCTTGGGCCAAACAACTGCACATCTCTCAGGAACGATGCCTGAGCTCAGTGGGCAGGCCAGGGTGCAGCCGACCGCACGACCTCACGGCAGAAGGGGGACAGAGCTGCCACGGCATGCGCCCTGTCCTTCCCAGCCCCCTCCTTCCCCCGCCAGGGGCGTTTTCTGCCAGGCACGTCCCTCGGCGCCTGGAGGTGCACACGTGACCCTCGCACGCATCCTCGAAGGGGCCCGGAGCCTGGACACAGCGCTCAGGCACAGGGCCCGCGCCCAACGCCACACGGGCTCCGACAGGTGGAGACGCGCTGCTGTGCCGGGCGCCAGCTGACGCCAGCCCGGGACACAGCCTCTGGTCCCCGTTCCCACAACAACTCTTCCCGACCCGGGCCTGAGCCGCTGGCCGTCCGCAGTGCCAGCCTACAGAGGCGCCCTCTGCCACGTGCTTTGGGGTAAAATCCAGAATTGTCCCCAGCACAAGCAGCAACGAAGTAAGCACGTACGGGCGAAGGAGCAGGAGAAGGCAGCAGGAACGGGGCGTGGGAGAGACCCAGAACGCGAGCACCCCCTTCTTCTCCCGGCTGCACAGAACCTGAGCCTCGCTGTCGCCTCCCGCAGCAGGACCCCCGGCGAGCTGGCCGGCAGGAAGACCGCAATCGGACGGGCTAGAACGGAACATGGACCCCAGTTACACACTGTGCGACCTGGGACAGGGCACTAAATTCTTGGCCCCTCGATTTCCTCCGCACGTTCCACCCCCAGGATCAGAATCAATAACAGGGCTTCGTGGAAGTTCACTAAAATACAGAATTCAAGGAGTGAGGGCGGACCGGGCGGGCTCCGGGTGCAGAGGCTCGCGACCACCTGCTTCCTCTTTTCCCTGGGCCGGGACTTCCCACAATGCACTCCTGTCGCTCAAACGCTGCTGGCGCTTCTGGAATCCACTCTAACGGGATCTTCCATAATGCTTGCGGGTCACTGGGTCACCGCGGTGGGTCCCGGCTGCGCCGTCTGCCCAGAGCCTAAACCGCTGCCGCGGGGACGAGGGCGGGGCTCGGCGCCACCCACCCGGCATGTGCCCCTCACCGCTCCGCCGTCTGCGACGACCATTCTCACCCTCGGGCGCCCCTCGCTGCCCCGTACCTCACCCTTCACTCACACCACAGGCCACTCGGGAATCCGTAAGTCACTAATGAGGAAACCACACTTCACATCAGGGCTGGAAAAGTGCCTTGAGGACCGTGTGGAGGCAGGAAAGGCCTAAGTGATCGTGGGTTTTAAACACGGAGGGGACGTTCCCTGTGCCACGTGGATCCTCTCCTCCAGCCACCCCCGCCCGGGGCCCTGCAGCCCGGGGAGGGCGGACCCCCGCCTGCCGAGCAGGCCTGTGCAGGGCGGGGTCAGACCCCCGTGTAATCGGGGGGATTAGCCCCCACGTGACCCGCTCCCCTCCCGCCCGGGGCCCAGACAAGCTGCTGCCGGCTCAGGGCTCATGGCGTTCGCCTGCGCTCCGAGGGTCGGCCACCTCAGCGGGTGCGGTGAGGGCACACCCAGGGGAGGAGAAGGAAGCCATCGGCACCTGTGCCCGGCAGCCCAGGTCGTGCGGGGGGCCGGGGCGGGGGGGTTCCTGATGGGGGGAGGGGTGCAGAGGCCTGCGCCCCTCTCAACCTCCCACCTCTGCTACACACAGGGGAAGTCCCCAGCTCCAAGCCCCCCGCATCATCTCCCCCTCCATGGCCCTGCCCTGTGCACTGGCTTCAAATGGGGGGAGGGGACACACGCTGCTCCCTGCGGCAGGGCCCCCAGAGGGGACCGGATGGGCCAGGAGGCAGAGGTGAGAGGGGCAGGGCCCTGCCAGGCCCCTGATCACACCAGCACCGCCCCCAACCCCTGCACAGGTTTTCAGAAAGGCTGAGCCCCGGCCTCCGGCTTGAAAATACAAACAATGTACCTGCAAATAGCAGGTTTTAAACTCAGAAGAAATCTGCCATGCGGCACCCTCCATTTTCTGAAGTGCTCCCTGGGTGAGTCTCAGCGGGCCGCCCCTGCCTCTGCCCTCAGCCCGGGTGGGGGCGCTGACGAGACAGGCCCAGGGGGTGCAGCCCGGGGGGCCTGGGGTTCCCAAATCGCGTTCAACCACCCGTTCAAAGCCTGGCTTGGCCGCTGTCTGCTGTGTGACCCCAGGGCACTCACTTGGCCTCTCTGTGCCCCAGTCCTTTGTCTATGTGGTGGAAATAACAGGAAAGCTGACTGTGTGAGTTCATGGGGCTGTGGCCACGGACTGCAGCCGACTGCGTGGCTTAAAACCACAGAAATTCGTTCTCTCAGAGATCCGGGGACCTCAAGTCTGAAATCAAGGTCCCGGGGCCTTCCAGGAGGATCCTTCCTGCTCCTTGCACATTCTAGCCCCCCGGCACTCCGTGTCTTGTGGCCACATCACCGCATCTGTCCTCAAGGTCACGTGGCCTCGCCCTTGGGTGTCCGTCTGCCCCTCGCTTATAAACATGCGGCAGCAGCTAAGCCCCCCCTGCCTCGATCCAGGGTAACAACCTCTCCTCAGAGGCACCTGACTGAACCACACCCACTGCTACGCTGGGGACAGTCCCGGAGCCAGGGACCCGGACGTGGACGCGCCTCGGGGCCTCAGCCCGCCGCCCCCCGCTGGGCCGCCAGGGAGACGCAGCGCAGAGCCAGGACCCCCGAGGCTGCGGGATGCCCTGGGCGCCGGCAGAGCGGGGTCTGTCCTGTCACTGCGACCGCGTCTGTTCCTAATATTCAGCGTGACGTAAAGAGCGTTAACTCGGCGGGTGAGAAAATGACGGTCATCTGCATCCTCGAGAGGCAGCTCGGGCGGCCGCCAGGGGGTCCCCTCGGCTCCGAGCGCTCCCCCCCCCCCCCCCCGTTACGAGAAGAGGCCGAGCCGGACAGACCGGCAGGAGGGGGCTGGACGCGGTCAGGCTCACGTCACCTGAGACGGTAAACAGACTTCGTTTACAGTCACCTCATGAGCCTTCATTTATTTTCAGCTTTTATCTTAAACTTTCCTTTTCAGATGTCGTCTAAATGTCTTTTAAAGGAACACGAGCCCAGTGAGAAAAGGTATGAAGTCAGCTATCACCTCGGCCGGCTACGCGGAACAGGGAGGGTGCGGGTCCGGCCGGCCCCCCAGACCGCCAGGGCCCTCCCGCTCGGCCCACCAGGTGGGGGGCTGCCCGCACGGAGCCCGGAAACGCTGAGGCGACAGGAAGTGACCTGCCAGAGCCCCGCACCGTTAATTCCAAATGAAGACGAGAACCTGGCGTCCAGGGCAGCTGCACGGCACGCGGCAGGGCGCCCCCACTTCTGGGGAGAAAGGGGTACGGTCTCCCGTCGGCGCGTCCACGGGCGGGGGCCACAGAGCCACCCTGGTGGCAGCGGTCGGCGCCCCCGTAGACCACCGTTCTGACCGCTCCTCGCTGATGGACATCAACACAGGCGTCTGTCCCCCCACCGCCATGCTGGCAGCCCCCGCGCCGCCTGCCGCCTGTCCCCTCCCGTCCCTCCGGGCTGGCCGGGCAGGGACACGTCCACCTCCCCCCTCCCCCCGTGGCACGTGGCCTGCGCCCGCCTCCCCGGGGCCTCCGCCCATCAAGGCCGCCTCTCTCCTGCACACCGCTAAGGCCGGAGAAATAAACAAGCTGCAGAAGCTTCTACAAAAACCGGGGCTGCCCTGCCCGGGAGACGAAGGGAGAACAGACTTCAGAGCGCTCGGGCTGTGGAGACGCTGGGAACCGCGGAGTCGGGATGACGCTGGCCCGAGCTAAGCCTCGGAGCCGGGCCTTTAGAGGAGCCGCTCAGGCAAGCCAACGGCGGGCCTCTAATAAAGCAGCCACGCGTGAGCCAGCCACCGCGCCGCCAGGCCCCCTCTGCCAGGCCGTCGGGGAGGAGGGCGCAGGCAGAGGACACAGAGGCCCGCCCTCGGGTGCCGGGCAAACAGGGAAGGTCCCCGTCAACGCGAACGGGAGCGGATCCCGACACGTGATCCTCCGAACCCCATCATCATCTCACTGGCTCGTCTGTTTGGACTCCACTAATAACAGCATTTACTGAACACGCACTACACGCCAGGCCCTCTTCTAAACGGCTCATGTCATTTAATTCCTTTAACCATCAAAACACCCGTCTGCAGCCTCCCCGTCTGACGGGAGCAACGTCAGAGCCACGACCCTCGGGCGCTGCCCTTACCAGCTAGGGATGACAGCGGTCCTTTGAGGAGGAGACACACACCACTGTTCTCTCGTTTTTTATTTTTATTTTTTGAAAGAGAGAGAGAAAGAGGGGGAGAGAGAACATGAGCAGGGGAGGATGAGAGAGAGGGAGACAGAATCGGAAGCAGGCTCCAGCTTCTGAGCGGTCAGCACAGAGCCTGACGCGGGGCTCGAACCCACCAATCGTGAGATCATGACCTGAACCAAAGTCGGACGCTTAACCAACTGAGCCACCCAGGCGCCCCTGTTTTCCCATTTTATAGATAAGAATATGAAGGCACAGAGAGGTTAAGAAACACGTCCATAGTCACACAGACAGGAAATCGCCAAGCCAAGATCAGAACAGCCGACTGTCGACTCAGCCCTCGGGCCTGGCCAAGACTGCCTCCTGAAGGCCGTTGAGAGAGGCCCGCTCAGGGTCTGACTCCTGCAGACGCTGCAGCGGGGAGTGGGGCGGCCCCGTGGCTCCAGGCGTGGCTCTGCCCAAGGCCCCACGGTGATCTTGGCTGCGGCGCTCCCCGGCTGCATGGGTTTGCGCCCAGCCTCTGCGCACCCCCCACCTCTCCGGGCCTCAGTCCACCATCTGCAAGACGTGGGGGGCAGCGCCTGCCCTGTAGGGCCATCCTGCCGACTAGATGAGCTGACGGCCATGATGCATTAGGACGGGCGCCTCCACAGACGTCAGCTCTGGTTACGGCCGCGCCCCTCCCTGGACTCCACACGGACTAGTCGTTAGTGGAATTTTTAATCCAGAGTGGATTATGCCAATCCACAATGCAATTATTCCAAAAACACCACTGGTGCCCGCTGGGGCAGGACCGCATTCTGACGTGATACCAGAGGCCTTCTCCAGGGTCCCAGGGAGGCAGAGAGAATGTTCGAGATCAGCTTGCTCGCGCCCGACTCTGCCTCTGCCAGCAGGGCTGACCCCGGCGACCAGTGCCCTGCCACACACCTCACCGCCCCCCCAAAACAGGCATTAACTGTGTGAAATCCTGAAATGACCAAGAAAACACCACGTGACTGAATTTGTCCTCAAATGACCAGATTGACTCTTCTGCTCTTGAGAGAAAACGGGAGCAGGACCCACGGAGCCCCGGACAGTGAAGCCTCCACGGTGCACAGACCCAGCAGGGATCACCTGCCGCCCACATCAGCGCGCCAGCCCCGCTCACTGCCCCCCACCCTGCGCCCGCCGTCCGCACACCCGTCACGCCTTGCCCTCCAGGGGGCGCCGGCTGGGCAGGAGCCGTGACAACTGAGGATTCCTGCACCCCCACTAGGGGCGCCCTTGAGGAAGCCACGGAGAACATGGGGGGCAGCCCCAGTCCCGTGGGAGAGGAAGAGGCAGCGGTGCAGACAGCATGCCAGCGTCCCTGGGGGCTTCTGGGAAGTCCCTGTGTTCAGGGCTCACTCCAGCCTCTCAGGACAGGTGCTCTGGGATGGGGCGTGGCTGTCCATATTTTTTAAATGAATTTATTGAGATAGAATTCACAGAGCAACGAGTTCATCCACTTAAAGTGTACAATTCAGGGGCACGTGGGGGGCTCAGTCGGTTAAGCATCTGACTCTTGATTTCAGCTCAGGTCATGATCTCCCGGTTCATGAGTTCGAGCCCCAAGTCAGGCTTTGTGCTGACAGAGCAGAGCCTGCTTGGGATTCTCTCCCCGCCCCCTCTGCCCCGTCCCTCCCCGCCTCTCTCAATTCAATGGTTTCCAGCATATTCCCAGGTACACACCGCCATCACCACGGCCACTGTTAGAACATCTTCATCGCCTTGGAAAGAAACCCACACATTCCGGTACATGCCCGCGGCCCCCCAACTCCCCCCAGCCCTGGACGGCCCCGAATCCGCTATCACTGAACATTCCACATAAATGGAATCACGCAGCATGTGGCCTTTCCCGTCTGGCTCCTGTCCCCGCACCGTGTCCGCCCACATCACAGTCGTGACAGCACTTCCTCCTGTCCCCAGCTGAACAGTATCCCACACGCAGACAGACCGCAGTTTGTCCATCTGCAGGCATCAGTGTTTCTGCAAAAGCCCCGAGACGTTGTGAGGGCCCGAGCCTCTCCTCCCCTCCCCATCCGCTGAGCACCCCTGCCTCGCGCCCACCAACACGTGCCCCCTCCTTCCCGCCATGTCCCGAACCTGACCTCGCCTCACGCCGGCCACTGAGACCCCGCGATCTCAGCTCCTCCCGGCCCCGCAGGTCCACCCCCAGGCCACAGCCCAGCCCCCACCCGGCATCCAGAGGGACCCTGCTGGGCCCAGGCAGGCCATGCCGCTCCCCCGGCCGCCTCCTGGTCACTCCTCGCCCCCCTCGCTGCCCTCGGGACACGGGGCCCTGCTCACTCTTCCTCCCGGGGGTGCACGCGGAGGGGGGAAACGCGGCCCGTCTCCGGCGGCTGCGTGACCTGGGAGGGGCTCCGTCGTCTCACACCTTTGTCTCATCTGAAAAACGGGTCTGAGCTACTAGCAACAACGCCCGCTTCTCAAGGCCTCAGCCTCATGCGCGTAAAAAGCAAGGGCACCAAGGATGCTGAGCCCATGGCAGGCGGGACCGCTGCATGTGTGGCTTGAAGAGCTGTTCACAAAATTCTCATATTTAATTCTTGCCTGGGAAGCGGTTCACAACAGGAGAGGAGGGACCACAGGCAGGGCTGGGGGCCTTGGGGCTGCCCTGAGTCGGGGGGTGACAAGTGCACTCTGCCATCCCTGGGGCACGCTGGCTGTGCCCCTGTCATTCCACACCCACTCCGCTCTCCAGCCACCGAACACATCCACGCAGGTGCCACGGCTCATGTGCATAGCGTGACCCCGGTTCTCAAGCTGGAGTGTCTGGGGGGAGGGTGGCCCTAGGCACTCAGCTTGCAGAGAACTCAGGAGGAAAGGGAGGTGTCAGAGAGGACACGAGGCCGGCTTTGACCACATCATAATTTCTGCGCACTGCCGGCTCCAGCCTCCCCCCGTGGCCCCGCTGCACCCGGGGACCCTGCCATAAAATGCGGCCGAGACCGTCCCCAGGGTCCAGCCCGGTGCCTCACACAGAAAAGCGCAGACCGATCCAGCAGCCGGGCGCTGGGTGTGACCACGGGGAACAACGAGAAGGACGGACCGGCCACAGGACGGCTTCGCTCAGGGGTTCGTCGTTCAGCAAGCCACAGAAAGTGACGTCACCATGTCACCGCAGACGTTTTAACACGGTCCAGACCCTCACAGAGAAGACTCTGGAATAAAACGCCAGCATTAACAATGCCGAGCATACTGTTCTGTTGTTAGTGCTTTTCTCGTACTTCCTGGCTGCTCGGGGCGAACGCGGGCTCCCCGCCAGGAGGCAGGGCTGAGTCAGGAACGGAACACGGAACCACGGAGCCCGGGAGGGGCGCGGAGGGGGCACCGAATGCGGGGCTGGGGGCTCGCCTCCCCACCAGAGCAGGCGTGCGGAGCAGACCCGGGCCCCAGAACGCAGCCCCGACCCGGCGTCCTGGGGCTCGGGGCCCCTTCTCTGGGGAGACGTGGAAGCCAGCAAACACACCTGTTGCCACGTTCGCACGTTTGCTCTCCGCCCCCTACCGAGGCGACAACGCAGCGGAAAGTCAGCAGGAACCAGAACCACAGCGCCACGCACACCCGCTCTGCTGAACCGACCGCAGCCGCCAACTCTAAATATTGTCATCACACAGGACGTGCTGGGTTTTGGCAGCAGGAGCAGCTAATCGGAGGCGACCTCGCCGAAGCCCCGCCGCCAGATCCGCTAGATTAGCCAACACTTGCAGGGTCCACTGGGAAGGCCTGCTTCAGGAGCAGGACCATCAGAAGGCATTGGGCTGGGCGCAGGGCAGGGGCGGGGCAGGGGAAGGGAACGTTTGCATCTCAACAAAGGGATGCCTACGGCCAGCTCCCTGAAGACGGAGCTGACCAAGGAAAGGGCACCCACTGGCTGGTTTGCTGATGCAGAGGGTCCATGGGTGCAGGTTGGGTCCCAGTCTGCTGCCAGCCCACCTGCCCTGGTAGCATCCCGTGAGCGCCCACAGCACCGAATTCCATGGGACCTGAAGCCTTGGGGTGGGGGGCAACCTCCTTCCTTCACATAGTCAGGACTTTTGCATTGGTATCTGCACAGCAGGAAGCTCATCATTCATGGCTCAGCCTAAACGTCACCTCCTCCAAGAGGCCTTCCAGGATCACCCAGTCCCAGGCTCTCATCGGGCTGCTGTAATCCTCGGCCTGGCTCTTCTTCAGTCTGGCCATCTCTTCATCGTGTTTACTCACCACTTGTGGCCGCACTCACACCCGCACACACACACACGTGCACACACACTCACACCCGCACGCACACACCCACCTGCAACCCTCGCACGTACTCGCACACTCGCACACGCACACTGGCACTCACAACACACTCGCACGCATGCAAATGTCACCTCCATGGCAGCAAGGACCTCATCCACCTTCCCTGCTCTATGCCTAGCACCTAACAGTCTACTTAGTATTTAACACTTACTCAAATGTTTGTTGAATGAGTAAACGAATGCACCGTGTTGGTCCCTGGGCACACAGAGATAAAGAAGAAACCAGCACTGCCTTCCGGAAGCTTCCTTGTACTGGAAGGGCTGTCACAGGAACAGATGTGTGCACACGTGTGCTTCCTGAATGGGCTCGAGGAGACAAGGCACAGGCCAGTGGCCAGGACTTGCGGGGGGGGGGGGGGGGCCCCAGCTCAGACATGCGCAAACCATCGCCGCTCCTGCACTGGACCTTTCAAAACCATCTCTACTGACCTCCTACTATGTGCAGAGCGTCTGTGTGGAAAGGCAGACGACAACGGTGTCAGCGAACGAAATTCCAGATGCACGTCTGCGCCTCCCTGGTCTCTCCATTCTTCCGGAGGCCACACCACTCCCAACCGCCCGCCCCGCGGAGACCCCGGGGTCACGACACGCCCCGTGCCCGTGTGGGTGACCAGAAGAGATGATCTGGCCCCTCCCAAGTCCGCGGGGGCCCTGGCTTCTTGCATTTTATGAGGATCCTGGCCCATCGGTAAATGAAGAAATGGGGAAACGCAGTGTGGAAGCGAAGCGTTGATTTTCAGGTGTTCACTTGGTGCGTGGCCAGTCGTGACCCGGCCAGCCCTGCTACCCGGCGGCTGGTCTAGTCAAAGCCAAGCACGGACGGTTCTGAAGGACAGACGGCCCCGCGCAGGCAGGGGACCGGTTACGGGCACAGGACGAAAGTCGCACGGAGTCTCTGACGCTCTTGGTGAATCAAAGTCTGGGCTCGGCAGGTGAGGGTTCGTGTGAGCGTCTGTCACCAGGAGGATGGCCAGGCGGACCCCAGACCATGAGGGGGTCCTCCAGCCCGTGACAGGCCCCATAGCACCTGAGCAGTGGATCTGAAGAGCCCCCCCCCCATCTCCACGCTGCCTCCAGCTGGGCACTTGGAGTTGCTGCATCTCCTAAACCCTGGGGACACTGGAGGGGACAGCGGAGGAGGGTGGGGTCTCCAGGGCTGAAGAGCGCTAGATGGTGTGGAGCGTTGGCGGGAACGCAGAGAAACAGGCTGGCTTGGCGGGAAGAACGCGCCCAAACGGAGCAGACTCATCCTTGCCCCGCCGTCCACTCTGAGACGCCCCCAGACGACCCCCGCCCCCCGGGACCGCGGGGACACACGCACCAGGGCTCCGGCCGCAGCCCGGCTTAGCCGGCGCCCCGTGGCCAGGAGCACTATGGAGCATGCGCGGCACCCAGAAACTGACGCGGATGCAGAAACAGGACTCGGGTCAAGGTCCAGGGCGCTGGGACCTGTGCTCCTCACAGCACCTCCAGGGAGCCGTCCACGTAAACGCAAGCCCTCGGTTCTGTGTGGGGCACGAAAGGTCTGTGATGGCGAAGGAAAAGGGGCCGGGAGGGGGTAAACAGGAGGAGAAAGAACGAGCCAAGTGGGGGGAGGGAGGGGTTGTGGGCAGTCCGAAGGGAGGGACAGAAGAACCAAGGAAGGGAAAAGTGAGGGGCCAGCAGTGACGGCACAAGGAGGGGTCCCTACACCCCGAGCAGCTCCAGGGGCTCCAGAGCAGGGCCGACAGCTCCCCAAACAGGTGGAAGCACAGGTCACCGGCTAGGACCACCGAATTCAAAAGAAAGCAAAGAAACAAGGTATAGAACTTTCCGGAAGCTGGCGTGAGCAGCTGGCTTCAGCCAAGACAGACCAGCACAGCCAGGGCGGCCAGCCCTCCCCGGGGTGCCCAGGGCCGCCGGGTTTCCGCCATCCGGCAGACGACGTGGCGAAGGGCCGAGGAGCCGGGGCGGTAAAAGCGTCGGTGGCACAGGAAGCCCCCCACTGGTGAGTGTGGACGCACGCGGGAGGCGGCTCTGTGACGGCCACGCCTCACTCGTCACCCTCAGCCACGGCTCAGAGGACGGAGGACACCTCCCGGAAATGGTGGGGGCCCTGCGGCCACGCGCAAACCCCCGCGCCCCTCCAGGCGGCTCCCTGGGCCACAGGCCTGGCGCCCCGCGAGACGGCCCGGTGGCCCCCGCCCCCCGCCTGCTCCAAGGGGCCTCTGAGCGCTCGCCCGGCGACTCGGTGTCCTGACGCCCGGGAACCTCGGCTCTGATGAAATTACCGCCTTCCTCCCACGCTCCCGAAGGGCAGGCTCTGGGAAGAGTCCCGCTCGTCCCTCCCCGCTGACCACACGCCGTCCCCTCCCTCACACCAGCCACGCTCGGAGCAGAAGGAAGGAAACTGGAAGTGACCGTGCAGAAGGCGGCTGGCCGGCCGCCTGCCCGTTTGCCCCCAGGGCTGGGACCTCACAGCCTGGCCTGGGCTCGGCCCCATTCGGGGAGGCCGCGCGGCCCGTCCACACGCACACGCACCATCCGGATGGGGGGCCGGCGCCCTGGTCTCGGCAGACGTGCCCCGGGGAACCAGATGCGGGCCCCTGGGGGACAGCAGCCCCCGGGTCCACAGGCCGACCTCTCCGTGACCGGGTCTGTCGCCTCAGAGGGGAGGGTGGGGAATGGCAGCTGCCAGCCACTTCCCTGAAGTCACCTGGACGCGCTCTGCTGTGCGGCCAGGGACGCGGGGCCCAGCCTGTCACTGCACCTGCCCCCACACCACAGCCCACGCCGGACCCCGCGTCACCGTCCCGTGGACACCCCCACCACACTCTGAGGGCAGAGGGCCGGACCGAAGTCACATCCAGGTGAGGCCAGCAGGGCTCGGAGAAAGAGGGGCCGGGTGTTGGGGCTGGGGGGGGGGCAGCTTTTTTCCAAGGACCCCCAGGACTGCTCACCTTGCCTGCGGGGTGAGTTTGACTTGCGTCCCTCCCCTGGGGACCCGAGCAGACCTGCTTCCACAGAGGCCTGGGTGGCAAGAGAGCAAGCCGCACCCCTGCCACTGCCTGGGGCTCTCCCAGACCCGACTTCCCTGCTGGCAGCTCTTCCAGCCTCATAAACTCTGCATCTCCAGCGGGGAGCGCGCCTGCCCGGGCCACCAGCCTGCTGCGTGCTCCCGAGCACACGCTCACGCACACGGGCGCACAGGCACACGCACATGCACATCCCGCCGGGAACATGTGTTTTGACAAACCAACCATTCAAGTCAGTCTACGGGACACGAATGGACAGTTCCTGCACGTGCAGGTCCGCTCACAGCTGAGCCCAGCTGCGAAGGACACTGCAAGGCTTCTCTTCTGGGCCCACACCCCCTCCCCTCTGCACCCCTCCCTCCACAGCCCCAGCTTCCGCCCCCGCAGGGCACGGACCCCACGTCGCACCCCCTCCCCCTGGGCTGGAAAGGCACTGCCCCGCAAGCTTCGCCCAGAGGGGCTTTTCGGAAAAGCCAGGAAGGCGGAGCCGGCCGCGCACTGGGGGAGAAAGCGGCAGGTCTTGCCCTCTGGAAACAGATCCGTGGGGACCAAGCAGCAGCATCAACCACAAGCCGGTGGAAAGGTCTGGAAACATCTCCCCCCCTCCCCCAGGCTCCCCGGCACCGGGACCCCACACCACACCGAAGGGCATCCTCTAACCGCTGGAAAATAAACTTTGTCGCGGCCGAGAGTTTCCGGCCATCGCCCCGCCATCACGCGCTGCGGCAGGGGGTGCGGGAAGGTGAAGGGGAAACGGGAGCTATTTTTAGGAGAAAAAAATAAACCCCAGCCTACCTTAGAAGCGAGCCGTGCCAAGCCCGGGGCGGCAGGGGCGCGGACAACTGCAGTCTACTGTATCAGATTACAAACCGGGCCGAGGGAGGGAGGGAGGAGGAGCGGGGAGGCCGGGGAGGGAGGGACGGGGAGGGAGAGCGAGAGCCAGAGCCGGCGGGGGCCCTGGTGTGCCAGCGCCGCTGAGATCCAGCTAGAAATGATTCAGGAGATTTCCGCAGGCAGGCAGGTCGAGAGGAGGCAGAGAGAAGCGTCCGCCATGCAGCCTGTGCCCAGAGCCTATGGGCTGTCCGTGGCTCGGCGCGCACACGCGCGCACACGCAGGCACACGCACACACACACCCCCAAGATGGCTCTCCCTCCCCGTCAGTTTCTTTTTCCCCGGAGCTGCAGTCAGGTCAGGAGCCGGAGGGAGAGCCGGGCAGGGCTGGGGGCCGGGTGCTCCCTGGATGGAGCCCCCTCTCCCCTGCCGGGGACACGGGGGCTCCTGCGCAAGGGCCGGGGGCCTGGGCTGCCGTGGCGCGTCAAGGTAACAGCGCCCTCGGCGGCTCGCCCCCGGGACGCTGAGACACCCAAACGCCGCCAGGAATTAAGCGATTAGGGGGAACCGCGAGCTGGCCGGTGTTTACCCTCTGGTCGGGCTCCCGCCGCCGCTGAGCCTCCAGGATCAAAAGAGAATAAAATGCCGCGTCCCCTCCTCCTCCTCTCAGAACTTGGGGCCAATGGACCAGCTCCCTAGCAACGCGGGCGTGCAAGACAGTAGGAGGCGAGGAACGTGCTGGACTTACACGCATGTGCGCACGCACACACACTCACCACACACTCCCTCCCAGGACAGAAGGTCCGCCATGTGTTACTGAGAGGTGCTAAGGGATTTGTCCCGGCGACGGGAGCCCTACACACCGACTCCCGCGTCTCCGGGGACCAGGAGAGCGGCCAGCGTGTGCCCGCCGTGTGCGGGTCCTCCGTGCAGAAGCAGGGGCTTCTCCAGAGGACCCCCCTGTTGCTTCTCCGATCAACACACTCACCTGACGGCTTTCACAAAAACAAAATGGGTTTTAAAGGAGCCACAACGCTCCAAAAGCTAAATGGCCACAGGGAGACTCCTTCCCAGGCCCGGCGGTACACGGGTCGACCAGAAGTCTCCCTCGGCAGGACTCACCTCTGCTCCCGAATACGGGAGGCGTCTGGACTTGCCTTCGAGGTGGGGGCATCTCTCGGAGCTGCGCCCCCAAACCCCGGCCGTCTCCACCGACACCAGGAGCAGGAACCGACAGCCCGCTCCTCCATCTCCCTCCCGCGGGCAGCTGTCACCCGCCACAGTGACGCAGAGAGGGAGGGCAGCGTCAGGCTCAGATCTGCACACAGACGGCCCCACGCACCTGTGTCCACGGCACTGGTCACAATGGCCAGAAGGTGGACACAGCCCGACGGCCACTGATGGCCAGACAGATCAACAAGATGTGGTCCAGGCTGTGGAATACTATTCAGCCATCAAAAGGAATAAAGCCCTAACACCTTCTACCAGACTTGCAAACATGATGCGCCGGGTTCCGGTGCAGGAGAACCGCAGACCTGCAGCAACAGAAGCAGATGGGTGGCGTGGTGGCCAGGAGGTGGGAGAAGGAGGCAAGAGGGAGGGGACAGCTGACGGGGACAGGGTTTCCTCTGGGGGACGACACTGTGTAGGAGCTAGACAGAGGTGGCGTTCACAACACTGCATGTACCAAAGGCTGTGAATTATTGACTTCAGAATGGTTAATTAGGGCACCTGGGGGCTCAGTCAGGTGAGCGTCCGGCTTCAGCTCAGGTCATGATCTCACGGTTCGTGGGTTCGAGCCCCACATCAGGCTCTGTGCTGACAGCTCGGAGCCTGGAGCTGCTTCTGATTCTGTGTCTCCCTGTCTCTCTGCCCCTCCTCTGCTCTTACACTCTCTCTCTCTCTCTCCTCTCTCAAAAATAAACTTTAAAAAAAACAAGAGTAATGAAGGAATAATAGACTTGCCCGATGTTAAAATATATTATCAGTATGTAAATAATGTGTTTGGTCCTGCTGCATGAACAGATAAATCAATAGGACAGACTTGGATACATAGATCCAATTACCGATGAGAACTTAATATACAATAAAGTGGCACTTCTTTTTAAGTTGTTTTTGAGAGAAAAAGAGAGACCATGTGCCCTTGCAAGTGGGGGAGGGGCAGAGGGAGAGAGAAAGTCCCAAGCAGGAATTCCGCGTAGGGTCAGATCCCACAAACCACGGAGATGGTGACCTGAACTGAAATCGAGAATCGGACCCCCAACCGACTGAGCCCCCCATGTGCTACACGGCACTTGTACTCAAGAAAAGGCTGGTTCTTCAATAAATATTCAGCAAACTGGATACTTCTTTACAACGCTCTTATGCGAAAATCAATTTCAGATGCATCAAGTATGTAAACACAGAAAGGGAAAAACCAGGAGAAACCAGCAAAGCGGAAGCCCCAGAGATGAAGGAAAGAAGGAGCCCGCACCGCATCTGCCCATGTGGAGGTGTCAAACTTCCGCAGTGAAAAAATACCGCGGACAAAACCAAAAGACACCTTACAAACGGATAAAATGCTTGTGACCCAGACTGCAGACTCGGGTGTGGGTCCCCGTTTCGTGGGGCCCGGAGTTCACTCTCCGTGGGGAGCCCTGTTCAAGAAAAAATCTAATAAAAAACAGTGCAGATATGACTACTTATAAAGAATAGGAAAATGAATTACAACAAACTATATGCTTCAAAAAGCTAGTAAATCCTGCAAACATCACAAGATCCAGAAAAATGGCATTGTGGGTTTTTTTTAATCTTTTTTAACCTTTATTCATTTCTGAGGGATGGAGAGACAGAGCGTGAGTGGGGAGGGGCAGAGAGAGAGGGAGACACAGCATCCGAAGCAGCTCCAGGCTCTGAGCTGTCAGCACGGAGCCCGACGCGGGGCTCCAACCCACAAATCGCAAGATCGTGACCTGAGCTGAAGTCGGACGCTTAACCGACTGAGCCCCCCGGGCGCCCCTAGGATTGTGGTTTAATTAACTGTCTGACACCCCTCCATAATACTTTTAAAAAATTTTTTAGCTGCAGGGCGCCTAGGTGGCACAGGTGGTCAGGCATCCAACTCTTAATCTTGGCTCAGGTGGTGATGTCACTGTTCATGAGTTCAAGCCCCACGTCAGGCTCTGTGCTAATGGCACAGAACCTGCTTGGGATTCTCTCTCTCCTTCTCTCTCTTCCCCTCCCCCATTTGTGCACACTCCCTCTCCCTCTCTCTAAATAAATAAACTTTAAAAAATTGTTTTTCTTTTTAGCTGCATAACCTTTGATGACCTCCGCACAGTGACCTTGTAACATTTTTCTCTTTTGAGAGAAGAGACAGAAAAATCCCTCCCCCTAGAATAACTGATAAAATTTTGTTCTTTTGAAGTGCTATGGGTAGTTTAAAAGTATCTTTAACAAGTTTCCTTCACGTAAAATTATAATAAACGTACTTGGGGGTTGGAACACAAGTCCCGGGGAGTAGATCTGAATTCTGAGAAACTGTATGTGATCTGATTAGCACCAAACAGTCAACAGGCTTCTGATGGGTCGTGTCTGTTTGCTGGACTATCAGGGACGGCGTTCCCGCAGGCGCCTGGTGCTCGGCCACACGAGGAGGCGAGCGGCATCGGCAGAAGCTTGGGTCCGGAGGGCCGGGAGGGCGACCCTCGCGCTGCTTTCCTCCACTTCCCTCCTGGTCCCTCACCAGGACCACGTGCCCCAGGGCCCAGCCCCACGAGCTGTGTGGAGACGGGTCCGTGTCACGGTAAGGCCTTCGGCCATGCAGGACCAAGAGGGATAACTCAGCACAGAGAAGAGCCAAGTCTTACAGGAAGCCGTCCCTCTCCATAGCAGCGAGTGGTTATCTTTAAAGCCACAAGTGACAGAAAGCCCCCTAAACATAGCCCACTTAATCCAAATTAAACGTAACCCGAGCAGAACTGCCTCTTGACCGGATCTCAAGAATGCCCACCGCCTGTCCAAACATGAGTGTGAGGGAAAGTCCCAGCTGGAAGGGACAATCCTCCAGAAAGACTGCAGTGACAATCAGTGACAATAACTTACTTGGGTGAATCCTTTCCAGGGTCTTGCAAGCGTTTATACAAGTGAGAATCTCTGAATACTGAACGTCACTGACTTCATAATAAATCTGCCTCTTGACCAGCTGAAGACTGAATTGCTTCATATATAAAGAGCTCTTTCAAATCAACAAGATCAACAATCCCATACAAAGATTGGAAAAGGTTGTAGGTGCACAGTTCAGCAACCCCAATAAATAATGATATGCTCCTATAACACAATGTCCAATACAGAGTAAGTGGAAAAAAAGAAAAAAGAACAAATATTATCAGGGACACCTGGGTGGCTCAGTCAGTTTGGTATCTGACTTCAGCTCAGGACACGATCGCACAGTTCGTGGGTTTGAGCCCCGCGTCGGGCTCTGTGCGGACAGCTCAGAGCCTGGAGCTGCTTCGGGTTCTGTGTCTCCCTCGCTCTCCGCCCCTCCCCCGCTCATGCCCTGTGTCTGTCTCCCTCAAAAAATAAACATTTAAAAAATTAAGAACAACAATACCATGTGTACATATTCCGTTGTTTGCATGTAAAACAGGAATGCTCACTGTTTCAGGAAGCTACACGCTAACACTGGTCACCTCCTGAGAGAGGAGGGAAGGACTAAGCTGGGTGTTCAAGACCCCATTTCCTCCCGCACAGTGGGAGTCTTCTACGTGAGCAGCTTTTAGTCTTTTTTACTCAAAGAGCCATTATTTACTGGAACCTGTTGACCTGTAAACCCAAAAAGGGTGCATTTTACTGTAATTAAAATAAACAGATACTTTAAATTATTAAATACTCTTATATATGTCATACACATACGTTAACTACATAACATATGTGACAATAGCGTGTGTGCGCCCGTGATCTCCATTATTGAACACTGTCTTCCTTCGCCTGCCGGGCTGAGTGGGGACAGAGGCGGCACAGAGGAGGAGAAAACCCTGAAACGCTTATGCCAGATTCGACGTGTGTCACCGTCACTGTCTGTATCAGGTTTACCCCGTAATCCTGTATAAACTTCCTTTGAACACATCCAACGATGTGCAATGGAAAAATACACAGAGAAGCCGCCTAAGACAAAACTGACCCTTGAAAATCCGCCAAGATAATACTTCGCATTGCAAAGGGCAGGTTGACACCTGGGTTTGATTTGGAACCGCCGGGGTCTGGGAACCTCAGACGGCCCCTCCCCCACAGCCGCCCCATCGGGAAGGCGGGCACTGGCGGGGCGGGAGGGAGCCCCTGGTCTCTGCGCCACAGCCCTGGGCCCCCTCCCCGCCGCTCCTGCGGGCAGGCCTCTGGCCCGGCAGCGCCCACCGCCCCGGCAGGGAAAGCACAAGCCCCCAGGGCACAGTGGCGGGTCAGCGACTCAGGGCCAGCCACCCTGGCTGCGCAGTGGCCCCCGGCCTGGTCCCAGCGCACTTGTTTCATCCCTTGTGCAGACAGCATGTTTGGCTGAGTCCCTTTAAGAACGAGCTGACAGCTGTTGACAGCACTTGGAATTTCTCCAGAAGTTGAGAGGCAGAGTGGCTTGAGGCCCGTCAAACACAGCACTGTGACCCCCACGGGCCCGACGGGGCAGCAGCGAGTCATCGCGGCCCCTCCCTGCTTGCCCACACGGAAAACAACAGAACACTGAGACTGTGTCACCCGGCAGCTCCTGGGCTGGAGCGGGGCCTGGACAGGGGTTCGTAGCTGCGGCAAACCGCGATCGAGAATCTCACGGTGTGCGCCTTGCCAAGTGCAGACGTGTCCCCGCCGCGACAGCGACACCGCCGCCCAGCCGAGAGGGCGGGGCTGGCCGCTCCTAGACCCGGCGTGGGCACGCCGCGCAAACCCCAAGTCAGGGGCCAAGCCCGATGCCCCTGGCGTCTGGAAACAACCATGGGGACAGACGAGGGCAGCAGCCTGAGGGGGAGAACGCCGTGTCCCCCAGGGACCTCTCACCTGTGACTCTCAACAGGGACGGGGGTGCTGACGCCCGTCGCCTGTCACGTAACCCCGATGCGATACAAAGGCTGAGAGGGCGCCGGTACGGTGTCGGGACCCAGATCCCTGGTAGGGGGCTGACACCCAGATCCCTGGCAGGGGGCGTGCGGGGCGCTGAGGGGACCGAGTGCCCCTGGCTGAGGGCCCGCACACCACAGCTCTGTTCGCTCAGGGTTCTAGAGTGTCGGCCGCGCTGCGGTCCCGAGGCCCCTCCTGGAGTCTTCACCTGGGGGCCCCCTCCCCCGCCCCCGTGCAGGCCTGGGTCAGATGGAGCAGCACATCGGTCACATGGACCAGGGGTCCTGGGGACTGAGGGTAGGACATCAACGTGTGCATGTGTGGGGGGACACAACTCTGCCCGCCGTGGTGTGGGAGGGACAGCCGCGCCCCGGGTGTGGGGGAGGGGCGGAGGCGCCCCCGGATCTCTTGAGAAAGTGCGTTCCCTTGCGAGAAGAGTCCGTGGGTGGTTTTTAATGGAATCAGCTCAACCTTTTCTGGATTTTTCCAATAACTCGAAAAATCAAAGCCACAGAATGTGAAGATGAAGAAGCAACGTTTAAAAATGAGTTTCAGGGGCGCCTGGGTGGCTCAGTCGGTTAAGCCTCTGGCTTCGGCTCAGGTCAGATCTCACGTTCGTGGGTTCGAGCCCCGCGTCAGGCTCTGTGCTGACAGCTAGCTCGGAGCCTGGAGCCTGCTTCCGGTTCTGTGTCTCCTTCTCTCTCTGCCCCTCCCCCTCTCAGGGTCTGTCTCTCTCTGGATCAAAAATAAATAAAACATTAAAAAAATTTTTTTTAATGAGTTTCATTGTAACTACTGAACTGTAAATGATGGAAAATAATTGCATATGTTAAAAAAATAAATTGTGTTATATTCCAAAAAAATTATATTAAATTTTTAAAAAAATGGAGTTTCCGAGAGGCTGTGGCAGTTTGCATTCCGGACAACCGTATGGAGGGTCCTCAGAAGACATGAAACTAGAGCTGCCTTACGACCCAGTAGTCACACTACTAGGTACTTATCCCGGTTCAAAGGGGCACATGCACCCCAGTGTTGGCAGCAGCGCTACTGACAGCAGCCAGAGTCCGGAAGGAGCCCACGTAGCCACCAACTGACGACCGGATGAAGATGTGCTGTGTACACGGACACAGCGGAGGATGACTCGGCCATCAAAAAGGACGACAGCTTGCCGTCTGCGACAACACGGATGGAACCAGAGGGTCCAATGCTGAGCGACGTCAGAGAAAGACAGATCTGTGATCTCACTCATATGTGGAATTGGAGAAGCGTCACAGATAAACACGGGGGAAGGGAAAGAAAAGATAAAACCAGAGAGGGAGGCAAACCCTAAGAGACTCTTCACTACGAGAACAAACTGAGGGCTGCTGGAGGGGAGGGCGGTGGGGGTGGGCACCGGGGCGGGCGCTTGTTGGGAGGAGCGCTGGGCGTCGTGTGTGAGCCATGAATCACAGCGTCCCCCCGCTCCTGACACCGGCGCTCCTGTGCGGTGACGAACCAGAACTTACACTCCAGTTCCAGGAATGGAACTTTGCCTGCCGGGAACCCCGGGAGGCGGATCCAAGGGAGCCGGAGGCACCTTCCAGGGCGGGGTCCCCGAACCCCCTCACTGAATGTGCCTGCGCCGGGCAGCACCCTGACCCCCCCTGGAGCCCGGCGAGAACACCACAGGCCCGACGGACGTACCGGAACGTTCCCCAAGCCTCCCTCCCTGAGAAATGAGCCGGCGGGCCGTCCTCAGCCAGCACTCAGGTCTACTGTCCCCAGGACACAGCTCACGCGCCGTCCCCCGGCTGCCTTCTTCCTGGGGCCTGTCCCCAGGCAGCTCGCAATTAGCAGCCTGGGCTCTTGAACGACCCAGAAGCGGCCATCAGCACAGCCCCGTGGTCCAGGGCCGGCCTGTGCCGCAGAGCCAAACACTAAACAAATTAAGTTCATAACTACGTCCTTCGAGGCCAGCAGGTTCCCCGGAGTGTGACAAAGCTTCCCTTCCTGGAACGTGGCTAATTGGAGCACCAAATATAAACATCCTGGTGTGGTTAATCTTCCGTCTGGGATTTAGCAGTCCGGGGCTACACGAGAGAGGAGGAATTCTAGAAAAGGGTCCTCTAACTGTCAAGATTCCACACAGGAATGCAAAATAAATATGGTTTTCAGAGTCAAGCAGGACTCTGGGAAGGAGAGTTCTAGCCGCACCGATAATAAGCCGCATTAATTTCAAACTGTGCAAACCAAGTAAAACCCGTGTTTGATCTCTTGTCCGGGTCCTTCTTCCTGACGGAAACCTCTCCACAGAGCCAACGGCACTGGGCCGTTCTGGCCTCAGCACCTTCCAAATTATACGTCAGCCTGCTACCTCACCCAATCCGCCCCTTGAAAAATCCATGCACCGAGAATTAAGACCCTAAAGCTTGTCAGTCCCTCTAAGAGTAGGAAAATCACCCACAAGGGAAAATTCCTGGCTTTCCGGGGTAGACCAGTTGACGGTGGTAAAAGGTGCAACAAACCAGGCCCCATGGGCTGAATCTGGCCCACCGCTTGTTTTTGTAAATAAAGTTTTACTGGAACATTACCACAACCACTTGTTTACATATGTCCACGGCTGCTGCCATGAAGCTGAAGCCTTGTGACAGAGACAGTGTGGCCAACACAGGTTCAAATATTTACCATTTGACCTTTGACAGAAAACGTTCAGGGGCAGCTGGTTGGCTCACCAGGTTAATCTCAGGGTCATGAGTTCAAGCCCCAGTTGGGCATAGAGGCTACTTAAAAAAGGAAAAAAGAGGGGAGCTCAGTCAGTTAAGTGGCCGACTTTGGCTCAGGTCATAATCTCCCAGCTTGTGGGTTCAAGCCCCGCATCGGGCTCTGTGCTGACAGCTCAGCCTGGAACCTGCCTCAGATTCTGTGTGTCCCTCTCTCTCTGACCCTCCCCTGCTCACACTCCATCTCTCTATCTCAAAAAATAAATAAGTGCAAAAAAATTTTCTTTTTAAAAAAGAAAAAAGAAAGTTTGCTATTCTCTGGTCAAAGGTTTCAAAACCGCTTGACAGGCTATCCCTCCCCACAAAAGAAAGGACGGGTGAGCATCGCCCTGACCTACGGGTGGGGTACACAGTACCCCCCACTTACAAAGGGTGGAGCAGGGGCCCCAGAGTGGAAAATCTCCGGCAGACACTCCCGTAACCAGGCAGCCGAAGGGACATCCCCAGAAGCAGGGCGCTCGGGAACCACGTGCGTCCTGGCGCGGTGCCCCAAGAGCCCACAGGGGCCGCAGCAGCCACGCCAAGGAGGCGTCACCAAGTCCACTCTGAGGAGACGTCAGGCAGAACCCCAACCGAGGGATGGTCTACAAGATGAATTATGTGACAATAAAAGGTTTTTAAATGCTAAAATAGTAGAAAATATGGAAAAAGCACCAAAATCCCCAAATCACCCCCAAGGACAGAGCTCTTGTCTTGGAACCACTGCTGGTGGCTCACGCTGTCCGGGTCCCTTGCACCCCAGGCCCATAACGCAGAGAGACTCCGCTGCCCATGCCCAGTGCTGATTCCCGGGCGCCCAAATCCCAGCATCCCTGCGCACCTGCCCCTTGGCTGGGCTTCGCGGGACCCAGGACCTCGGGTCTGGTGGGAAGCAGGCTGAAGGAGTGCGCTGGTCCCCCTCCAGGCAGCTGTCCCAAAACGAGCAAGGGGGCATGCTGAGTGGGGTGCAAAATCAGCTAACCCGCAAATCCTTTCTGGTACCACCCATCCCTTGTTAAATTAATAAATAGGGTATTGATTACTCAGGATGTCAATATACCCAAACTCCGCTGGATCTTTTAGCCAATGAGCTGTAAGCAAGGAGGCGTTCTGGAAAGTTCTTTGCTTTCCTGATGAGGGGCGATAGGTAAAGTTAGTGTTCTCCCTCATTCTCCTATCTCCTGTCCTGAATACAGATGCAATGGCTGGCGCTGCAGCAGCCATATTGTAATTATGACAGGAAGGCCAAGAAAACCACAATGATAGCCCCAATATCCTTGACCCGTCAAGTCACGGCCAGCGGCTGCTACATTCAATCATCTCCTCATGTGAGAAAAACACAGCCTGATTTAATAGACTGTTAGCAGAGTACCGTTTTTGTCAAACCCACTTTTAGTTTATGTAACTGTGTTCTTTTTCCTTTCTTATTATGGGACCACATGCGCTGCATCCTATTCTCCCAGGGTCCCTTCCTGCTCTCCCTTCCTTCTACAAGAAGATAATTTTCAGTTAAACTGTGGACTAATTCCTACGTCTTCCATCAGGCACAACTCCCAGTGGGGCGGGCCCTCTGCGGAACCCCGATGACGCCTACTCTCCCTCCCCGAACTGCACCCTCCCACTTCCGCTTCATTACCGAGGGGCTCCAGACGTGTTTCAGATGCGACCCCGGCACAAGTGTATTAAAGCCCAGCCAGGATTTGCACGACGCAGAAAAATCGAGGACGCGCTGCCCCCACCCCCACCGCGCCCCGCTGTACTGGCGGCTCCCCCCCATCTCTCCAACCTACCCGCCACCCCACCCCCACCCGGCGGACAGGACCCGAAGGAGGACACACTCAGGACGCTCGGGGGGGCCAGGGCTCCGGGCGGAGGAACAGGAGGGACGTCAACCCGGAAGCGGTGCGCAGACGCGGAGAAGGGAGACCGACGTTTCTGGAAGCAGGTTCTCCCGGCCTCGCTCGGCACGGACGAGGCCCCGCGTGGAGCCTGCTGCGTGGGAACCGAAGCGCCGGGCCGGGGC
>NC_043713.1:87966770-87980402 GCF_006229205.1 Suricata suricatta
GGGGCAGGGGCGTGGAGGGCGGCTGGGCGCGCGAGCGAGCGCGGGAGCGAGCGGGAGCCCCACGACGACGGGACGCGGGCCGACGCGTCTCCTTCAACAGCTGGTTCCTCGTGGGTCCAAACTTCCACCGCCGCAGGGCGTTCGTCAGGGTCAAGACCTTCTGGTCCCCGAAAGCCCGAATAACCGGAAATCTAGATAGGTTGCGGGAGACGGATCTCCGAACTTTCTGGTGCTTTTGTCGAAGAAGGCAGAGCCCACCCTGGGGGGACAGAGGACAGAACGGAAACCCTGGGACTCGGGGGGCAGGCGTCCCTGGGGAGGGTCTAGGCCTGGGAGGGGGGACGGGAACTGACCGCACCCCAGAGGTCCTGGGGACGCTGGGGGACGCCGGGGGGCGCGGGCCTCCCTGACGGGGACGTTTGTGGCATCCGCGGCTTGACCAGTCGGCTGCGTGCAGTGTCCGCATACCTGGGCTCCGTCCGCGGCGTCCTCCGCACGGTCCCGAGAGGACCAGGCCCTCGACAGCGGCCCTTCCTGCGGCCCGCCACCCCCCCCCCCGCCGAGGGACACAGGCGGCCAGCGCCTCCCTGAACCCCGAGATGAGGCCGAGCCCGCCCTGGGTGCCAGGCCGCGCCACTGACCTTCAGGCGCCTCCACACGCCCCCAGGAGTCCACGCGGAGCCCCTTCCGCCTGCGATTCGTGCGGGTCACTGGCCGTCCTCCCTCACCCACGACGCGCCACCAAGCCGTGGGGGGGGGCGGGGACGCACGCGGGGGGGAGGGAACGCACGTCGTGGCGGGGGGCGGGGACGCGACCCTGCTTGGCGCCTCCCGAGCCCACGGGCCTGTGCACAGGCAGACAGTCACTCGGTGGTGACGCTGGGGTTTGACGCGCCGCGTGGTGACGTCCCCAGGACAGCCGCATGCTTCAGAAAGGAGATCCGTGTGCATCCCCAGCACGAGCCTGCACACGCGAGGTGCTCGCTGCAGCCCGGCTCAGCGGGGGCCCGGGGCGGGGGGCGGTGGCCCCCGCTTCCTAAGCTCGGAAGGACCGCCTCCGGACGTGGTTTCCTTTATGTGGAGTCAGAGACTCACCGCTGGTTAAGATTTCCAACTCCATCAGGTGCCCACATCGTTGCATCGATGCCTTTTACTCATTGCCTCAACAATCCCTTCCCAGAAAAGTTCGAGACTCCGTGCGAAATTGCCCCCCAAGACCCGTTTCCTATTATTTTACGTGGGAAAAGTTAGTATACGTTACACGCCGACCCAGACGCCCAGACCGAGTTCCTACAACATCACTTACAAACAACAGAAATCCTGCCTAACGTACTGAACTATCGTGCTAGTGAAAAATCCTGAAACATCACTCCCCGTCGGGCGACTGATAGAATCCTTACCACGGTTGGTTTGAAGGCCGTGCCCCTGGGATATCAGAGCCACTGGCCCTTCTGCGCACACGAGGCAGCCTTTCCAAAATACCCACATTTTGGGGTTCTGCCAACTGAACTGTGAGCGTAATTTGAGACTGTGTCCACTTGCTTTGCTTTCATGTTGTCTTGAATTTGAGGGATCCAAAATTTCTATTTTCTTGTTAAATGCATATCTAAGAAATGATATGTTTATGTCATATACATAGATGGAAAATAAAATTTGGCAGGGCGCCTGGTTGGCTCAGTCCATCAAGTGTCCAACTTCGGCTCAGATCATGACCCCGCAGCTTGTGGGTTCGAGCCCCACGTCAGGCGGGGTGCTGACAGCTCAGAGCCTGGAGCTGCTTCACATTATGTGTGTGTGTGTGTCTGTTCCTCCCCCACTCACAATCTCTCTCTCTCTCAAAATAAATACTTTTTAAAAGGGGGGGACATCGGGGCGCCTGGGTGGTTTGGTGGGTTAAGCATCCGGCTTCGGCTCAGGTCATGATCTCACAGTTCATGGGTTTGAGCTGAATGTTTGCTCAGAGCCTGGAGCTGCTTCTGATTCTGTCTCCTCTCTCTGCCCCTCCTCCGCTTTAGTTCTGTCTCTCAAAGATAAATAAATGTGGAAAAAAATTTTTTTTAATTTTTAAGGGGGGACATCTTGTTGCATAATGCTGAAATAATTACGCACATAATCCACACATTGTTACGCACATTTTGCACGTAAGTGCCTCTCTCTCCAGACACGCGTGTGTAACCCACTGCTCGGACTCTGCAGCCACACGCCTTGCTTGGGCCTGCGCCCGTGCGCATCTGTCCCGTGTGTCGGTTCCAGGCCACACGCGGTTCCGCATGCCCTCCTCCCTTGTCTCTGCCATCATAGGAACAGGACTAGGGCAGGAGCTCCCCCGGCCGGGCCCCCCAGGGGACGACAGTGAGCAGAGCCCTGGGGTGGGGGACAGGCACGTAGCCACCCCGCCCAGGTTTCCAACGTGCTCATCACGGCGGCGAGACTGAGTCCACGTGCCACGTGTTACGCCTGCAGCAAATGCTAATTTGGGGGAACCTCTTCCTCCTCAACAGGATCCTGTCCCTCGTCCGTGTGCGGGGGTGACGGCCCGGCATCTGCCTGCGGGGAACGGGATGCCCTTGCCTGGGGGGAGGCCCGCGCCAAGCCGCCCCCCCCCACCCCCGTGAATGATGGTGCTGATTAGAACTGCTGTTACCATCATCGCCGTCATTTCAAGGTATTCCGTGGACACGGCTAGGATTTAGCTGAACTAGACGTATCTGTTCTTGTTACTGGAGAAGAAGTCTACCCCATTTCTGCCGAGAGGCCCAACTCCTGCGTCGGGGGATCCTGCTCTGACCACCCCCCAGAGGGCACCTGCTAACCGCTCTCTCTGTCACTACTACTGTTCCTCAAGGGTCCTCCCCAGGTGAGGGTCTAGACCAACAAGGTCCACTCTTGGTTACCCCGGGTCACTCTCCCTTCCCCTTGGAAAACAAAGCTGCACAAAAAATCCGTCGCAACCTGACCACTGTCTATGGCCACTGACCACTTCTCTACCCCACCACCCTGAGTTCCCTTTTCCACTGTTTCACACCTGCCTGAGATGATCTGATTTTTTTAGGTTTATTTATTTATTTGGCTGGGGAAGGGGTGGAGAGAGAGAGCAAGAGACAGAGAGAGAATCCCAAGCAGGCTCCATCCACACGGTCAGCATAGAGCCTGACGTGGGGCTCGAACTCATGAACCATGAGATCATGACCTGAGCTGAAATCAAGAGTCAGATGCTTAACCGACTGAGACACCCAGGCACCCCAAGACTATCTGATTTTTAAGGGAGGGGGTTTATAAAGCCTTAGGTGCACCCAGGTGCACTTGATGGTAGGAATTTGGCCTTGTCCAGCCGGCATTTCCCCGTGTCAGCCCCGCGCCGGCTCTGCCACATCGCCAGGAACCAGGACTCCCCCCCCCCCCCCCCCGTCAGGGGGTCAGGGGCTCTACGCGCCCGCCCACCAGCCATGGTCGCCGCTGGGGACCGGCAGGACCCTCTGGTGCCACCTGCTGACTCCCCTCCCCCTCCTGCCAAAGCCTCCCTGCTCTCAAAAACGTGGGGGTAAAAACTGAAGCCGGGCCGCTTGCCTTCCCTTGCCTTTCACCTCCTTTACGGGGCGGCGCGGGGGGGGGGGGGGGGGGGGGGGGGGGGCGGGGGGCGGCATGGGACTCCTGTGGGGGCAGCAGCCAGGAGCCAGTAGGGGGAGTGCGATTGAGCCAAAGCTCTCGTGCCCTTGCAACCTGTGCAGCTGCCCCCGGTCCTCACAGGTTAAGTCACTTGAGTCGGAATGTTAATTGTACTAATGTCCTTCAAGCTTTGGCAATCTTCCGGGATTGTCTGCACCCGCGGCTGCCCGTATAAAACTACTTGCCTGTGAGGAGTAAAGCGGCAGCATGGGCACCGCTCAGGCTGCTCCTGCGTCCCCATCCTTTGACTCTGTCTTCTTTTCCTCATTCCCTTATCCTGACGTCCTTGCTTCTGAGCGCGTGCACCACAGATTCCTAAGCATGCGCACCTGCTGTGGGAACCGCGCAGAAGCCCAAAGATAAACAGCACTGTGGCCTCCTCCCCCCAGCCGCCCCGTTTTGGAATAATTACTGTTCCTGTTTTTGGCACCTACCATTCCAGTTCGTTCTGTGTATTATTCTTTTATTTTATTATGTGTATTATATGCATATTAAATGTATTCTATTATTTTTCTATAACCTATACCATTAGAGGAAGATTCTTGTTACTTTGTTTCTCCTGGATCCTGTTCTGGAACCAGATTTGTTCTACTTAACAGTATATAAGCTTTTCTTGTCAGTTCTGGCGCGCCGGAACATTCTGGACATTCCGGAACGTCCCTGAGCCTGCGGTGGGCGTTCCAGGACGTGAACTCCGCTGCACGGCCTTCCGGATCTCCCTGCACCGTAGCCCTAGGGACAAACGCCTGGCACAACGGACACAGGCCTACGCTCTGGACTCAGGTCGCCAGACTCTCCCTAGGACACATCTGTTTGCGTCCACGAGCGAGGCCCTGCCCAGCGGCCCTCGGCGATGAGGGAAGCATGTGCTCTCTCAACACGAGGCTCAGCCGGCTGCCCCGGGACCCTGGCCCACGGCAGCGACCCCGAAACAGGCTCATGGATCTGCCAGCAACCCTGTGTCCTCGGACATTTACCGCCAGGGACGCTGGATCTAAACTTGACCCGGTGGCCTGGAAAAGATTTTAGGGTGCTGACATGAGCCGGTAACTTTCAATTGTGTGGCATTTTAGAATCTGAAAAACTATTTTTGATTTAAAATGATAATAGGAGCATCTGGGTGGCTCAGTTGGTTAAGGGTCCAGTGCTTAGTTTTGGCTCGAGTCATGATCTCGAAGTTCATGAGTTCAAGCCCCACATCGGGCTCTGTGCTGACAGCACAGAGCCTGCTTGGGATTCTCTCTTGTTCTCTCTTTGTCCCTCCCCTGCTCACTCTCTATCGCTCAAAATAAATGTTATTTTTAATATAATAATATGAATTCACAGATGGACAGAGGGGTGGCTGGGTGGGTAACGTTTGCCAAAGCGAGCACAGTGACATGCTCACGGCAGAACGTGGCGGGCGTGTCTGGTCCCGTACAATTCTGTCAGGTGTTTTAGACATTTGAAAGTTGTCACGAAGGTGGCTGACAGTTTGATCCACTCTTTCGTCTCTGATTCGGAACGCTGGTATCAGGCCCCCTTGCCCTCAGCCTTTAGGAACTGCTTCCTCTAGCAAGATGACCCCGGGGGGGGGGGGGTCCAGCCACACTGCTCCCCGGACACCCGCGTCCTGTCTCCTTGGCAAGGGCCACCTTGAACTGACAGCGGGCCACCATCTTCAGTTCACCTGGGTCACGGCCAGTGGCACATGGTCTTCTAGAGCCCGGCGCCCCCTCGTCCAGCTCACCGGACCCCCTCCCGCCAGCTCAGAGCTCGTGCTGTGCCGTCTGCACTGCAGCGGTCCTGGACCGGCTTCTCCTTGGAGCCCACGGGGAGATGACCACAGACACCCAGCCCCCTCGCACCTTCGCCACCGAAGAAGCCAGCTCACGGTCCCTGCCCGCCGGTGGCCCTGGGCTTACGGAGGGAGGATCACTAACACGAAGGCGGTGGGGGCGATGAGGGAATGTACGTGGCACGGATGGTTTTTGTATTTCTCATCTTGGGAATTCCAGACAGGCCGACTCCCCCAGGAGGGGTCTGGACAAGCCGGCCACCTCGGCACCTGTGCCTGTCGCGGCCGCCTACGACTCCTGTCCTCCCCTTCCTCTCCCTGTCTCTGGCGGGATCACTGGAGGCCCTGAGCATTGTGGGAAACTCCCCAAGGCCACCTTCTGAGGAGGCCTGGCTTATTAAAGCTCAGACCCAGGCTTTCATTCCACCTATGGACCAGAGCCCCTGCCGTCCGGAGCTGGAAGGGCCTGAATGGCCTCCGGGCAACAAAAGCGTTCCCAGCGGGGAGCCTGGGGCCCTCCTCCAGGTAACCATTGTTTGGGAATGATGCTCGTACTGCTGGCTCAGCCGCCTTCAGAAGCGGCGATAAACAGCTCTCAAAGGGTCGCGCAGGTCAGCGAGAAAACGGGGTTTGATTGACAAAGATTCTTTTAACCACAGGTTTTGAAGAAAACAGTTGCCAAGCACGACGAGAAGCCGCATTCCACAGCTGGGCGGGAAGCCTGGCCCAGCGGCTGTGACGGAGCGCCCTCTGCCGCCCATGTGGTGCTCTGCAGGCCGCGAGCAGACGCTGAGAACTCTCGGGAAGGTGCCGCCAGGACGACGCATTCTCCCGGGGCCCGCGTGGCTGGGGCGACATTGCCCAGCAGACGAGGCACCTGCTGTCAGGCCCGTCCCGCCCCCACCTCAGGAAGCACTTGGCTGCCCCGGGATATCTGGGCTCCTTCCACACTCAGGCTGCTGTTGATCGCGCTGCTGGGAACATCGGGGTGCACGAGCCCCTTCGGATCAGCAGCTTTGTCTCCTTTGGATAAGTTCCTAGCGGTGAAGTTGCTGGGTTGGGAGGTTACTCGATCTTTCGGAGGAACCCCCACACTGGTCCCCGGAGCGGCTGCTCCAGTTTGCAGCCCCCCCCCCCCAGCTGGGCACGAGGGGCCCCGACCTCCGCATCCTCGCCATCACCTGCCTCCTGTGTCGTCCGTGCTGGCGGCTCTGACCGGGGTGGGGCGGTGTCTCGTCCTGGCTTAGGAGTCGTCTGTGAGTGATGAACCATGGGGTCCGCTCCTGAAGCCAGTACCGCACTGTGTGTGTATTAACTCACATTTAAATAAATACATAAATACGGAGAAGCTTCCAAGAAAACCCTCACGTGCAGGAAATCTGTGACAAGCAGCTCCTCCTGCCCCCGTGCTCCGGCGCTGCTCAGGGCTCCCGGCGCTCCGGTCCCCTCTGCGGGGGAGGGGGGCACACCTTGCGGACCCCCCCCCCTTCCCGTCCATGGACATTTGGGTTGTTTCCAGCCAGGGGCGCTTATGGATGCTACTACTGCGAAGGTTTATATGCAAGGCTGTGTGTGGATGCATGTTCTCACTCCCCTTCAGGTAAATAGGAGTAAATTCTGGGTCAGACGAAACCGTGTTTACCCTTTGAAGAAACAGCTGGAGTGTTCTCCAAAGTGGCCACTCCGTTTCAGGTTCCCACGTGCGGTGTCCCCCCAACACGGCCCACACGCCTGCCTGCCACCGACTGATCGCTCTGGACTCTCCCCACCCTGGGGGCGAAGGGTGCCATTTAAAGGTTACCCCCAGTAGGGGCGCCTGGGGGGCTCAGTCGCTAAAGTGTCCGAATTCAGCTCTGGTCATGGTCTCGCGGTTCCTGAGCTTGGAGCCTGCTTCGGATTCTGTGTCTCCCTGTCTCTCTGCTCCTTCCCTGCTGTGCTCTGTCCCTCTCAAAAATAAACACTAAAAAAGTTTTTTAGAAGGGGTAACCCCTAGTCTGCCCCCACATGTGATCCACATAAAGCAGTTTTCCTTAAAAAGTTAACTCAGTTGCCACATTCACACACAAGGAGGGCTCCCATTAAGATCCCGATGTCCAGCTTCCAGAATCGTGGAGGGGCTGGGACCCGATCTCGCGTTGCTGGCTGGCAGAGGGAGCTGGCGCCTCTGAGGGGCTCGTGTTTGCCCCCCCAAGTCCACCCCCCACCGCCTCCCCATCGCTGAGGCACTAACCATCTGCCCAGCTGTTTCATTTACCACCAGGCTAGAATGAGTTAACGCATTTCCCACACTCACATCTATCAGAACAGCCCTCGACGGAGGGCCATGAATCTGAAGGAAACCCGGGAAAAAACACAATCGCCTTGTGGAAGTAAAGGCCGTGTCTCCGGTGGGTGCACCTGTTCCGATCGCTTATTTAAGGTTCCCTGTGACAGCAGCAGGCTTTTAGGCTGGTGCCTCTTAGCTCTGAGCCTTGATGACTTTGCTCTTCCGGCAGATACGTACCGAGTTAAAGAAAGTCCAACTCGTGGCACAAGAAATACACAAACCAGGGCTCACTGAATGCAGGCAGACCTCAGCATGTGAACATCAACATCCACTCGGACGTGGGGCCCGCGCAGGTCCCTTCCAGTGCCCGCCCTGGGGTATGTCCCCTGATCGTCCGCCCCATTTTTCAAGGAGACTGGTTTTTTTTAAATGAATATTTATTTTTGAGAGACAGTTTGAGCCAGGGAGGCACAAAGAAATAGGAGACACAATAACCCAAGCAGGCTCCAGGCTCCGAGCTGTGAGCACAGAGCCCGATGCGGGACTTGAGCCCACGAACTGCGAGATCATGCCCTGAGCCCAAGTCAGACACCTGACTGAGCCCCCAGGCGCCCTCAAGGAGCCTGATTGGTAAGTTGCTTCAGCCAAAGGTAATTTAAATATTGTGCGGAAGCTTCAGGAGTTTTGTTTTTAATTTTTCCTGCTTTAATCTCCAGGGACAACATTCATTCCCACGGACAACTGCGGGTCCCAAGCCTTCCAGCGTGTCATGTGACCGAGGGCAGGACTCTGGCCAGGTGTCTGTGCTGGCGGTTGGCCGCAGCCGCCCTGGGACACGGCGGGGCGACGGCAGCACACGGAGGGGCAAGCGCGGGCCCTTCTGAGCCTGGGCCTCACTCGGGATGCTGGCCCCTGGCTAAGCTCCTGGTTCCGGACACCTCTGGACGTTCCCTCCTGAGCACACGTTTCCCACCTTCTGGAACATTCCCTGACTGTCTCCTGGGGACCTGCCCCTGACTCGCAGTGTGTGTCGTTTGGGCAGAAGGCCAGCCATCTCCTGGGCCCCTCTTACTGGCACAGGGATGGGAAAGTGACCCAGCCTGGGCAACCTGTGCCCTTCCGGGAGTTTCGCTTCCTTTGGGGACAAAGCGTGAACCCAGTGGCCCGGCCGAGATAAGAGTGACACAGAGCAGGAGCTCTCGAACTTCGTCATGCATCAGAGTCACCTGGATGGGCCGCACACAGCTAATCTGTCCCCATGATCTGTGGGTCCGCGGGTCGGGGGCGGGGCCAGGGATCTGCGTTCCTCACGGGCTCCCAGGGGATGCTGCTGCGCTGGCCCAGGAACCCCCTTTGAGAACCACCCGGACCAGCCACGCCTGGAACACGAAGCGATGAATTCCTCTCTTCTCCCAACCCCCCCTGAGTGGGAGTTAGAGATTCCCGAGGCCACGGCCGGGACAAGCTGGTCCCGCTCTGCCTGACTCGTGCCCGGTCCTGGACGGGCCGCGGAAGGTCCAGTCGGGCCGCTGCGCCGCGGACGGTGCTCACTTCTCAGCCCTCGGAACCACGCTCTCTTCTCGGGAACATCCTCCCGTCTCTGCCGTTCCCGGGGGTTGCAAAGCGCAGACCAAGCCCAGGGCTGCGGACCACGGACCAGGCCGCGGGCTCCGGTTCCCCCTGCGGGGCCGGAGGTGCGGGCGCCTGGCTCTGCCCACTCGGAACGAGGGGCTCCGGCACAGGGGTCCGGATCCCGGGCGCCTGAGGCCACTTCCGGCTGCGGGACACGAACACGCACACGTGTTCATGCGCGTGCGCGGAGACGCTCGGCGGGCGGGGTGGGTGGGGCTGGAGAACGCGGTGTGGAGGCCGAGGGCTCGGCCAGACCCGGAACCAGGCGAGGTGCTGACCCCCCCGCCCCCAAGCGTGCCCGCCTCTGCGGTGGCCTCTGTACGGACCTCACAGGGCCGGCTTGGGACCCTCCCTCTCCCTCTCTCTGCCGCTCCCCTGCTCACACATGCATGTACTCTCAGAATAAATAAAGAGGGGGGGAGGGAGGAGGGAAGAGAGGAGGGAGGAAGAGGGAAGGGAGGAGGGAAGGGAGAGGGGAGGCAGAGGGAAGGGAGGAGGGGAGGCGGAGGGAAGAGAGGAGGGGGAGGGAAAGAGGAGGGGAGGAAGGAAGAAGGGAGGAGAGAAGCGGGAAGGGAGGTGGGGGAGGGGGAGGAGGTGGAGAAGGGGAGGAAGAGGGAAAGGGGGAGGAGGGAGGAGGAGGAAGGGGAGGAAGAGGCGGACATAGTCTCCCACAGTTTAGGAGGCTAAAAGTCCGAAGTCCGGGTGTGGGAAGCACCTCTCACGGGCTGTAAGGGCCCCTCCCCTGCCCCTCCTGCCCCGGGGGGCCCCTGGCTCGGGGAGGAGCCGCCCCCCCCCCAGGACCTCCTGCCATCTGTGACTGTCCCTGCCAACCCCTCTCCCCAGCGGGCCTCTGCCCCAGAGAGTCTCTGCTCTGGCCACTCAAACCAGGCTGGCTGGGGACCGCCAGAAGCGACTTCCAGGCCTGAGTCATAGAGGAAAAGCAGCCTGGTGCCCCCAGGACGCCCACTCGGGGACCCACAGCCACGCTCTGCAGAAGCCCAGGCCACACCGAGACGCTGCCAAGCCTGAGGAAACCCTGGGGACACAGAGGGGCTCAGGGTGGGAGTCGGAGGTCCGAACCCGTCACAGAGCCGGGCTTGGGGAGGCGGGCTCAATGTGGACTGCGCCAGGTCCTACGGACTGGAATTAGGACCAGCAGCCTCTCCCTCACGACATGGGGCCTGAGCTCAGCACCAGGCATGGGGACTCACGGAGGCCCCACCACCCCTGGCACTTGGCCCGGTTTCCAGGACTCCTGGCTTCCTGCAGGACAGACGTCGGGAGCTGAGCCCACCTGGCACCTCCTGCTGGCCTCTGGCCAGGTGCATGTGTCACCTGCCCGACCCCACCAGCCACACCAGACGAGACTGGATCTGGGGAAGGTGGCATCTTCGTGAGGGGCTCCTCGGGGCTCGCTGCCCTCCCTGGTCATGCTTCCCGCACAGGGTGCCACTTGACGTCAACAGCTGGTCCCAACCCTGAAGGCGGACTGGGCCAAGGGCTCCCTCCTGCCTCCTGCCCGGCATGCTCCCCGCCCCCACCTGCTGCCCCAGAAACCCCCAGGCCCCTGCGGTCTGTGCAGAGAGCAGCCCGGCAGGGGGACAGAGGGGCCATGGGGCCCCGCCACGCGGGCCACCGGTTTGCTTTGTGGGAGATGCTTTCGCTGTGCTGGTTTCCATCACTCCGGACAGTCTCCCTTCCGGAACTCGCTCCCACATTTTCCACCTGCCGTCACCCAATCCCTCTCTCATCCACGTGGTTTCAGTGCGCTGATAGCAACCTCACCCCCGGGGAATCACGAGTGAGCGGACGGTCTGTCCTGCTCAGGGAGGTCCGCGCACCTCCCGGCCCACCCCCAACCCCGTCAGACAGGGGCACAAGCATCCTGAGGCCGCATTCCGCACGACGCCCAGCTTGTGACGGCTCAAAGTCCGTCTGCACCGCCAGAGCGCAGGTCCTGCCGCGTCTGTCCACGGGGCCCTCCTGCCTGGCGGGACGCCTCCCGGGGGGCAGGTGAACTCCCCGACGGCTGGGCTGCCCAGGGACCAAGTGGTCCCATCGAGCACAGACAGAAGCAGGGACCACCAGGTGGCGCTGTGTCCCAGGAGCGCGGGGCCGGGCGTGGTGGGGGGGGAAGGTGGTTTCATCCGTTTCACTCCTTACCCGATGCCCACCGAGCACCTGCTCCCCGCGAGAGGGGCAGGGGGAGGCCGGGGTCAGAAAGGTGACCAGAGGCCGTGCCCGCCCTTTCCTGGGGGTCCCCGCGGCTGGCATTCTCCACTGTGATGGTGGGCGTACTCCGAGCCGATCTGCAGACACGGCCGCCCAGCTCCCAGGCACCTGCGTGGGCCGGAACGTGGGGCTTTATTTCACCTTACAGCAGCAGGTGCCATGAAGCCTCCCCACCAGCCGGCAGAAGCCCAGAGGGAGGAAACAGACTAGAAGCCTAGAAAATTTGGAGAAGCCTTAGTGGGATTTCCTTCCATCCGCCCTGCGTGCAGCCATCCGATGTCCACCAGCGCGGCCCTGAGCAGGTCCTGCGGCGGGTGATGCCCTGGGTGCTGGGGGCACCGCCGCGCGGGTGCGGGGGTGGGTGCAGGGATGGGGGGCCGGGGGCTCTGTGTCCCGGTGCCCAATGTGCAGGTGCGGGGGTGCGGCTGAGGCGGGTGCAGGGTGAGGTCTGAGGCTAACATGTAGGGGCACAGAGCGCCCACCTGGGACATCCTGGAGACGCTGGGAACAGCGACACAACATCAGTGCACCCAACGGGCCGAACTACGCACTGAAAAATAATCCCAATGGTAAGTGTTAGGTTATGTGTGTTTTACCACAATTTTAAGGAAATGTTTGGCTGCCAAACCCTCTCCCCCGCTGGAGAGGACGCCCCTTCTCTGCTTTCCAGGAGGTAGCAGTGGGCCCTGGCAGCCCAGGCTGGTCCTCCTGCCCACGAATTTCCAGGCGCCGCCGCCTCCATCCTTCTTGGCCCTTCCTGCTTCCCTGGTCTAGGCTGCCTTCCCCCAGAGCCAGCCAGCGCCCCGCATGTCCCCCGATGCCCCCCACCTGCACACTGGCCCTGCTGCTCGCCGACCCCCCCCCCCCCGCCCTCCTGGACTCAGCCGCCACCACCCCGTGAGCCCACCCTCAAGTCCCTTGAAGGCGACGGGAAAATCACATGGCTCTGCCAAGGGGTTCAGACTGCTTCCCGGGGCCGCCCAGGCCTCACAAGAGGTGATGAGATGAACACATGTCCCCAGAAAGGTGACCGAGGCCAGTGACCCTGGCTGTGTCACCGGTGCTTTGGTCCTAATTCGGTAGGAGCTGCTCAAACTTTCCTCCGAAGGCAAATACAGGGTAGAATGTGGGAAGTCACAGAGGGAAGAAACTCATTAACCGGCCCCTCGGGGTTGCTGCGTTGGGACACGCTTTGTCACCACCTCCAGGCTGGCCTCTTAGAACACCTGTGGTGTATCTGATTCAGCCCATGGCAATACTTCGTCTCCTTTTTTTTTTTTTGACGTTTATTTATTTTTGAGAAAGAGAGACGGAGAGAAGAAAAGAGAGAGAATCTGAAACAGGCTCCAGGCTCCGAGCTATCAGCAGAGAGCCTGATGTGGGGCTCGAACTCACAAAAGGCAAGATCATGACCTGAGCGGAAGTCAGAGACATAACCGACTGAGCCGCCCAGGTGCCCCTCTTTCAGTTAACTTTTTAGTTTGGAACAATGAGGTTTACAGAGAAGTTGTGGCGACGGTTTTACGGGTCCTTCCTAACATCCGGATCCTGGGCGCCCGGAAACCTTGCTCTGGCTAAGCCCACCCAGCCCGGTCCCAACCGCGCTGCCCCGTCCCTTCCCCCGCCCTCGTCTTCCCTGCGCCTCATCCGCCTCTGCCCGGACGGCAGGTGCGGCGCGGACTCCAGGCTCCTGCTCACTGTCGCGTTGGGGGAGCGCCCGCGAGGCCCTGAGCTCAGGGAGCGCCGTCAGACTGGCACGAACCGGGTGGCTCAGGCAGCGCTGCCCCTGCCAGGCCGAAGGGGAGCCCGCCCACCCCCCACGGATGCGCTCGTGAGTCCACGGGCGAGGATCCCGGCTGCACCTCCAAGGCCTCGGGCGCCGGGCGCTGGCTGGAGTCGCCGCGGGGCTGTGCGGGGACGTGGGCTCTGTTCAGCCCCTGGGCCAATGACTGGATAATTAGAGCCAACGGGCTCTGGTCATTGTACCTCAGAAGCCAGGCTTTAAGGAATGTTCCCAAGCAGCTGCCGAAACTCCCCTTTGTTTCGGGGGGGGGGGGGG
>NC_043713.1:87980502-87984317 GCF_006229205.1 Suricata suricatta
TTAATGACCTTTTGGCTCTGTGAACTCGGAAGTAGTCCTTGCCCTGCCCGGTTTGTAACCTTTCCAAGGGCTGGAGACCGTGTCTAGAAGTCAGGCTCCAGTGTATATTCTGGGGGAGAAGAGGGGCGATTGAGTCTCCTTAATCAGTAAAGCAGCAAACGACCCCCCCGAACCCCAGCTATCCATAGCCTACAATATGCAGGACCTTCCGGAAGCTCACAGAGTCTTGTATCTGCCCCGAGTTAGTAGCGCTGTCGTCTCCAGTCGCCTCCCAAGGTCCCTCTCCAGCAGGGGCGTGAGGCTCTCTGGCAGGATCAGGAAAGAACGAGGAAAAATTAGGCTTCCCATATACACCCCCGGGGCTGAGAGAGAGGTTTAGGCAGACGTTTTCCAGAGATGCGTCTGATCGTCGGGCTGCGGGCTGCGTTCGGATGGTTGGGCAGGGGGGCGGGAGGGGGAGCCCTGGGAGACCGAGATCAGCCAGTTCTCCTGTGTTTAGAGCTCCCCGAGGCTCTGGCGTTGACACGGTTTAGGGGAGCCACCGGGAAGAGCCCCAGGCCCCGGTCAGTCCCTTCCAGGGACACGGGTTATCTGAGCGCTCACCTGGAGAGGTCCCCGGGCACTCGGACCTCCAGTGATTGCTTCCTGGGGCCTGGCTCATGGCGTCCCCTCTGAGGACGTTCTCAGGTTAGAGCTCTGAATGGCCATGGAAATGGCGCTTGGTGCCGGGACCTCGGGAAGTTGGGTCTGACATAGCACGTGAGCCCACAACTAAGGCCTCAGGTTTTTTGGTTTTTACACCTCCATTTCTGTTTCTGTTTTTCTTATTTTTGTCCTGTTTTTGGTCGTAACATACCCAACTGGCAGCTTGTAAGAGCGCCTCCAGGGTCCCTTCAAGGCCAACGGCCAATGTTTGCGTCTTCTCTGAGTATCTAGGGCTGACGGAGTGACATTTGTCCTTTACAATCATCTCAGCCTCCGGGGGGGGGGGGGGGGGCATATATTTCCTGAGAGCCTCCCTCAGCCTCTCCAGGAAGGGCCTTTGGGCCTCATTTTGTGTTTGTAAAATAGTGGTTAAGTTAGAAGAATTTAAGGGCTGAATCTTGGATTTTCTTAATTTTCTTTTTCAAAACACCTGTCTCATTAAGATTCTGATGTAACGAAAGCAGTGTATCTTTCCAGGTCAACTCCAAAACATATGTAGTATTCTGAAAAGCCTTTATATACTTATCCAATCAGGACATTTATCTAGATCTCCTTTTATCTGTCTTTTTTTTTTTTAATTTTTAAAAATTTATTTTTGAGAGACAGAGGGAGCAGGGGAGGGGAAGGGAGAGGGGGAGATAAAGAATCTGAAACAGGCTCCAGGTTCTGAGCTGTCCGCACAGAGCCTGACATGGGGCTCGAACCCACGAACCATGACCTGAGCCGAAGTCAGACACAACCGACTGAGCCCCCAGGTGCCCCTCCTTTTATCTCTCTTAAACCTTGTCATGTAAAGCCAACCCCCCCGCCCCCGCATTCTAGCTTCTTGTAAGGGAAACGTGCCCGTTACATTACGGCAGGGCCTGGGTAAGGTGGGTAGCAGGGAGCAGAATGTATTATTATTTTTAATATGGATTGAGGACCTGAGCAGGAGGAGGTTGAGATGGAAGACTCCCTCCTCCTTCTTGAGGTGTTTTGGATACAGGAGGCAGCGGGCCCTTCCTGGTCTCCCCTCCTGATCGCTGGACTTTAGAAACGGTTGCCATTAATTTAGGATCCACCTTACAGTTGTTAACGTACATCTTGAGTTTTTCGTAAGGCCCAAAAACAATGAAAGTAGCAAAATTCTCCCCAATTCCCTTCACATTTGCAGACCACGGTTCCATTGTAGGATAGCATTGTCATTGATGTTTCCCTCTGGCGGCCAGCTTCCTGCTTCCAATTTGTTTGGGGCCCCGCCTTTGTGCAAAAGAAACCGAGTCCTAACGCATTCCACAGGAGTCAAGGCCTTGGTTGACTCCACCTCCCCGAGCTGCCCTTTCCGGTTTCCTTCCTCACCCCACCCCCACCCCGTTTCCCGCCTGCAGGACCTTGGGGGTACGGACTGGGACCCAGCAAAATTTTCTGCACTGATTTTATTTTGGCCCAACAGTAACTTGCGTATTGATTATTGGCCAGTGAGGGAGGGGGGTAGAGGGCCAAAGTCAAGGTCTAGTCCCCTGGCTTGTCACCTGTGCCCACGTAAATATGTGTCAGCCACGTGGGTGTCCACTGCTGGCAGCCAGTGGGCTCAGCCTCGTAAAATGGCTCCCATGTGTCTCAGGAAAAGCCTCTCATCATCCTTCCCTCGTGTGGAGAGGCCCCCCCGTCCTCTGCTGGACAGAACACGGAGGCGGAGGATTTGGAGGCAGCACCAAGGGTATTGCCGTTATTTCCAGCCTCTGGATCGAAGGAGGAGGAATTTTAATCTTAATCCTGTGTATTTTTTTATTAAAAAATTTTTTAAATGTTTTTATTTATTTTTGAGAGAGAGAGACACAGAGCGTGAGCTGGGGAGGGTCAGAGAGACAGGGAGACACAGAATCCGAAGCAGGTGCCAGGCTCTGAGCGGTCAGCACAGAGCCCGACACGGGGCTCGAACGCACCAACTGTGAGATCTGACCTGAGCCGAAGTCGGAGGCCCAACTGACTGAGCCACCCGGGCGCCCCACTTTTTAAATTTTTTTACCTTTAACAAACAAGTATTTCCATTTCTTACATTTTTCTTTCATATCCCCTACTTTTCTACATACAGAGTTGCTTTTCTTATTTTTATCAGTTTTAATTATATTTTAGCAGATTTTTAACTCTTAGAAACCTTAGTCTGCAGTGAAAACTAAGTAGTAACCAATCACGAACTCTGTGTTACCTCAGATTTTTTGTAGACGTCAGACTTACGAATCCATTAAGCACAAGCATGTTTTTCAACAGTTCCACATCGCCTTAGTTTCTTGCAACGCGTTAGAGGCACAAGCCTACATCGGGTAACTAGTGCTTTGGCCTCTTATTTCGTCAGATAGCCGATAAACTCAATCTCAATTTCTGACGCAACGAAACGAACCTTTTAGGTTACCAAGGACTCTGAGAGCTATCTTAACAATTACCAGTGGAGACGTTGAGACAAAGTCAATCATCACTTCAAGGCATCCTTTCGTTGACAAATTGGAACAGAGATAACGTGAGCCTAGAGGCAGCGGGGCGGCTCAGCCGGTTAAGTGTCTGACTTTGGCTCAGGGCACGACTCACACAGCTCAGAGCCTGGAGCCTGCTTCCAATTCTGTGTCTCTTTCTCTCTCTGCCTCTCCTCTGCTGTCTCTCAAAAATAAATAAATGTAAAAAAAAATTACAACCCCCCCCCCACAAAACCATGAGCTTATTTGACCTTCAGCTAATCTAGGTAGCATAGAGTTCATTTTTGTTTCTGTTGTTGTTTTAATGTTGATAAACGTTGTCTATCTCAAACAACAAGCTTAAGTTAGCTTACATGCTGAATACGTTTTCCTTGGGTCCACGTGAGACTGTTTGTTCCCCAGGGTTAATTGTCACCAGAACCGTTGTGCGGAAACCTGACATCCGTGGTCTTGGCTCCTGGGCCTCAGGCCGGGGGGGAGGGGCCGGGTATGCGGGCGCCCCTCCCCCCAGGTGGGGCAGAAGCCAGAGGAGGGGGGAAGGGACGGCAGGAGAGGAGAAGCCCAGGCCGAGAATTCCCAGTTTTAAATCTTGTCAGCTCCGACAGGAGGGGACTCCAGGGGTTCAGTTCCGTTCGCCCCCCCCCCCCCCCCCCCCCCCCC
>NC_043713.1:87984417-87985715 GCF_006229205.1 Suricata suricatta
GAATCACAGTGAGAGTAGGAAACCCGGTGTGACCCTGCCTCGCAGTCAGGACGCGCGTGGAAGTAAGGGCCGTCTCTGGTTCTCCGGACCGTCGCGCCTGCCGTGTAGCTCAGCCTGCTTCGGGAGGGACTGACGCCGGGCCGCGGTCTCCGGGGCCCCTGGGGGCGCAGCCGCTCCTTCCCGGTGGGCAGCTGGCACGGCACTGATGGGCCGGGAGCGCACTCCCAGGTTGGAGACGCCGGCTTCACTCCGCTGTGGTGAATCCGGGGACCCACTTCGGCCACCTTTCCTGCAGTAGCAGTGGACGAATGACAGTGAACGGCCCCTCCAGAGGGGTTTTAGGGGCTGGACAGTTCATTCCTTTGTCCACACAGCATCTCGGGGTTTAAAGGGCTGAGCGTCTGTGGTCCGATTTACCTGCAATCACTCCTGACCCAGCGGTGAAAGGCGGTTGGGGTAGAGGGGGGCCTGGCTCTGTTGTCTTAGGGTGAGATCGCCTGTCTCGCTTGTGCCCCCTTGTGCCCCTGGTAATGGGGGGCACCCCCCTTGTGCCCCTGGTAATGGGGGCACCCATGAGGGATTTCATACAGGGAGAACCTCCTGCTGCTTCAGCCGCCCGCCTGCAGCGCGGTCTGCCTCCCCGAAGGCCCCTCCTCTCTCCCTGTCCGTGGTACCCCTTTCCCTGCTTACTTCTCCCTGGAACAGGACCTGTGACTGCTGGGGGGGACAGGGACGATGACCGTCCTGGCTTCTTCAGATAAAGGACGGGGTCGGGGCCAGCAGTGAGAGTCCCCCCGAGGGCTAGCCGAGTGGCCCACGGGGTGGTTTTCCGGGAAGGCTGGCGGGCGCGAGGCGGCATGAGCGTTAGCAGACACACAGACACCAAGTGAAGACCACGCTGACTGCCGGATGGCATCTTAAGCTCATGTCCCCGGGTCCCAAACCTGTCAAATCTCAGAGAGACTGACTTTGTAAATGACGTTTGTCAGGGACTCTCTCATAGCAGGAGATGGAGAAGCAGGAGCAGTAAGTGATCAGCGGTGGCTGTGTTTCCAAGGGTTTGGCCCCAAGTTAATTAAAAAAATTTGAACACACCTAATGCTTGTGAGGTGTTAGGGTTTTGCTGAGGATAAGCAGTCAGTTTGCGGTATTTCCAGGTATAAAACTTTTCCAAGAGAGAGTTCTAGAGAAAGAGTCAAGGCAGCCATTTACCGTTATCAATTTGTAAATTTTTAGGTACTGGGTACTGTTTTATAAAGCAGAATTTTCATTACTTTTTTGTGCCTTTCCTGTCTTGC
>NC_043713.1:87985815-87989553 GCF_006229205.1 Suricata suricatta
CTCCGCCCCGGCCTGGGGTCCCTTCCCCACTGGCCTGGGCCCCTCCACCCCGGCCTGGGGTACCCCTGCACCGGCATGGGGTCCCTCCGCACCACCCTGGGGTCCCTTCCGCACTGGCCTGGGGTACCCCCGCACTAGCCTGCTTGCGGCATGGCTGGCACCTGGGCAAGGCTGACACCTAACTGCAGTGACCACTGGCTGGGCTGTGGCACCCGCTGGTGTGATTTGCACCCCAGGTGTTTGGAGGTCGTGAGAGGGCGTGACTGTAGATGTACAGAAGTTAATAGGATGTGTTGGGAGAGGTCACGGGAGGGGTCATGACCTGGGCTGACCTGAAGCTAGGAGAGGCCCCCTCAGGCTCTGCCCTCTGGATGGGGCTCCGCCCTTCACTCACGTGGTGGGAGCTCCTTTCCAGGCTGAGGCCTTGAGCCGGGCATGTGGCCCCTGAGCCGCTGTGGACACTGCAGTGGCCCCCATGCCCCTCAATCAGGCCTCTGCTTGAACCCCAGGATGCTGGTGGGAGGGGCCAAAACCCGGTCTGTTCCCTCAAGTCAGGTTGGATGGGAGCACCCCTGCGCTTTCCACCTGCCTCCTGCTTTCTGGGGCGCTCTCCCTGCTTCCCCTGCCTGTCTGGGGAGCTCCCGAGGGTTCAAACTCACAAATTCAGTTGCTTTCTCACCTAAACTATATGTATAAAGTATAAACGAAGGAGCTACACTTCTGAATGTGTATATGCAGATTGCAATTTGGAGGGACCCTCATTGCGGAAAGGGCGTGGGAACAGGGAGGTCACGTGGGTAAGGAACCTAGTTCCGTGACCGGCTCTCTCTCTCCAAGACTGAGTTTTCTTTTTTGGAATTGTGGTTTTTGACATCACTTTCCAACACGGTTAGAATTCAAGGGTTATCCACTGAAGAAACATTCCGAAAGGGGAAGAAGAAATATAAAGGACGAGTAGCTCAGAGCTCGGGGGCAGGAGGACCCCCCCCATTAATAAAGGAGAATCTGTCCGTAGGACATAACCATTTGAAGCCAGTGACTCTGAAACGTAACCCAAATTCCCTGAATTAGCGCTTGCCGTCACCAGCAAGAACCCAGATGGGCTCCTGCGTAAGGTACCGGCCACAGACTTGGAATCCCAGCAAAGGCAATAAGATCATCAAAAACCTAAAACCCCCAACATCATTAAGTCACATCACATCATTATACATAAAAAGAGCCATAGAAAAGTGATTTTCTTAGTAGAACAATTTATTAATGGATATGCAATAAAATATCTCCCCAAAAATCTTTCCAGAAATGACAAGACAAAAGTAAATTTGTTTTTGGTCCTCTGGCAGTTTTTTTTTCTTTATGGAAACATAAAATATTTGAGGAACTGATAAAAAGTAACAAGTGAACCTACAAATATATTTTTTAAAAATCTGATCTCAGACGCGTGCTTGAGGTTGACACGCGCAGCAGCGCTATCTGATGACGGACTTAAACGTTCACCTAAACAGAAATCAAAAGGCTTTTCCGTAACTTCAACTACAACAGCAGAAATTCGGTAAATCTCAGAAGACTGACTGTGGCCGGAAGCGAGGCTACGGAGCCCGAGCTGGAGGCCGGCCGGCGCACGCAGGCCACCGGCTGACAGCGCTGCTCCCCACGTGGACACAGTGACACAGACGAGCAGGCGCAGGAAAGGCGTCATCGCTAAATGTTTACATGTCCTTCAAGGCACGACCCCGACGTGTGCACAGAGCGCGCGGACCCCGCCGACGGGCCACTTACAGACTGTTAAACACACGGTACAGCCCGAGCCCGCGTCATTCTGAGCGCTCGGCGGGATCAGCTCGCAGTCTGAGCTGAGCCGTCGCGCGCGTGAATCAGGGACGAGTGGGCTTCGTACGGTATCACACAAGGACTCCGCTTGCGGGCTGTTCGCTCGTTCACACGTACTGCGGAGTCAGGAGCGTCTGTTTTCAGACCAGTGTCAGGGCACGGGCACGCGCCTACACGATGGACCGCACCCGAGTGATGACAGCTTAGCTCCACCTTGAACGTGTCCGTCAGTCCCGACCAGCCGGCATCGCACAGCTGTCCGCCCGCGCCCAGACGTCACACAAGTCAAAAAATAACCATATTATACTAAAACCATGGCTGAGCAACACAATCGCTTAATGATCACGGATTCCTATGGACTTTGGGAACTCACGTTTGCAGTTCAGCAGAACAGTGAGTACCTGACAAGGCTGTGTGAGCAATCTGCGCACCAGGTTACAGCTAGAAGAATTAATGTCTAAGGGTAACTTCCTTGGGTTTAGAAAGGACTAAGTCTGGGTCTTCTCACCATCCTAAGTTCAGACCTGACTGACGAAACCAGGGACACACAAACCTTACTCCTAACGAACAAGGAAGAGGCGGCGGTCCCTCACGTGCAGTAACTGACAGGAGGGAGCACAGCCGAGCGCCGGAACGGGGCCCTTCCCGAGGCTGCCAGGCGCGTTTTCACCTGCCGTCGGTATGAACAGAAGGCACTGGAAAGGCTTTCCGGGCTCTGCGCCAACGTGCGCTGTGCTAACGGCACACTTGGTAAACTGGGCAAAGATGGCTCTAATATCATGACGCTTCCTATTTATTTCAAAAGGCAACATTCGATATATAAAAATGGAGTAAATTAAGATGTTAATATATTAAACAATTTATAAACATTTAAAATTAAGGATATCTTACAAAACGGCTCTGTGACGATAAAGTTTTTTGTCACAAACAAAACACAAATTAAATGTAGTACAAAAAACAACTCTTCATTAGCATGTTAGCTGGGGGCGGGGAGGAAGGGAGGTTCAGACCTGAAATCTCTTAGCTTCATAACATAAAATATTCCTAATTAAACTTCACATGTGTTTTTAACACTGACATACAAAAGAAAATTGAAATCTTCAATAATTCCCTAGTTTAAGGCCACTGAGACAAGTTTCACATTGTCCGTCTTCGGTGGTGTGCCCTTCCGAGTCCAGGGCGGCGCCCCTCCCGCTCGCGGCCCGTCCCTGCAGGAGGTGTCAGGGCTGCAGGGCGCAGCGTCAGGGCCCGGTCATGGTCACGGGATGGGAGGGCGCAGGGTCTGACTCCAAGGACACCGGCTCTCGGGACGCGGTCGCTATGACAACGTTGTTGCCAGGACAATCCCAAGGATGATAAGCAAAACAATTACACAAATAATAAGGAACATCATTTTCTGCAACATAAAGAAAAACATTAATTAATTTGCATAATTTGCAAGGTATCAAAGGAAACAAATCGCTACTGTCATTTCTTAACAAAATCGTCCCGGGATTTGAGAGAGTGTGAAATGGCAAGTCCCACCGGTGACAGGAAAGGGAGGGGGCGTTCCAAAGGCAGGGCACCGGGTGTCTACACGGAACTGAAGGGATTTAATCAGTGACGACAGGGGCTGGGGCTGCAGTGCCCCTGGGGGAGGCGGCGTCTGCTCCGCCCGCGTCTCCGCGAACGCGCAGCTGGTCCCGCGGACACGACGACGGCCCGCCGCGCCCCAGACGCGCTGCCCGTCTTTTTGAAACTTTAAATGAGTCTATTTCCCATTCGCCGAGAAAAGTCCCGCTCACACAGGTCTTCACAGGGAGGCAAGAGGCAGGTGCGAGCGAAGCCAGCTCGGCCTCCCCGCCTCCGTGGGCCGGGCGGGGGCACCGCACTGCCTTCGGCTCGGGAGCCGGTCCCTCCGGGGGGCCCGTC
>NC_043713.1:87989653-87990914 GCF_006229205.1 Suricata suricatta
CCGGGGGGCCCGTCCTGGGGGGCAGGGGGCACCGCACTGCCTTCGGCTCAGGAGCCGGTCCCTCCGGGGGCCGTCCTGGGGGGGGGGGGCACCACGCTGCCGTCCGGGAGGCCTGGGCGCCCACCGCTCGCAGCTGCGCAGGCCCGCCGGCACCTCCATCAGCCACCGTGAGCTGCGACGGTCAGCGTGGCGGGCCCCTCGGGACACTTCCAGCTGGTGACCCAGGGACCGGGAGCGGCTAGGGGGCACCCCCTCTCCGTCAGACCCGCACACGCGCCACGTGCCACCAGGCGCGCCCACGGACCGCACTCGGCGCCTTCTCCTTGGGCCGCTGGGGCCTCCTTCCTTCCGGTCAGGGCCACCCCCAGCTCCCGGGTCCCCGAGAGAACGGCCACCCTGGGCGGGAGCGCTGACTTCCAGCGCCCAGGGTGCTGGCCCTGAAGGCGGCTGGGCACCCCCCGTGGGCGCGCCTCCTCCCCGCTGGCCCCTGCGCTGCTCCCCGAAGCCCACGACGGCTGAATGCCGGCACCCACGTGTCCAGCGTTAACAACCGTTCTTGTCCAACGAGCTGTGGGGACAGCTAGACCCCAACTCGCGCCCTTCTCCATGTGCAGCGCCCTGGGGCATCAGTCCTGCTCTGAGTCAGATCCTGGTGCTGCCACCTCGTACATTTAATCCCCCCCCACCAGTGTCCCTGCCTGTCTCTTCCCGTAGGAAAAAGTCCTGTCCGTCCCGCAGGGCTCTGGGGACTAGGTCACCCCCACATAGGGCCTCCACTCGGCGCCTGGCCTGCTGGAAGGTTCCCCCAAACTATGTGCTGAAAGAATAAACTACTTTTTCAAAAGTGTAATTAAGACATCACTGCATTTGTATAAAAGAAATAATTGTTGGTGTCCACTTTGGTGTGTTATTTATTAGTGAGGACTGTTTTGTGTTCGTATTTAAAGACCTTAGGGTAAACCAGCCCCCCGGGCCCAGGGCCCAGGGCCCACTGCTCCCTGAGGAATCGCCCAGAGAGGGGGCGCCTGCGGACCCAGCTGCATGAGCGACTCCTGATCTGGGCTCAGGTCATTCCCTCACGGTGTCGTGGGTTTGAGCCCCGCGTCAGGCTCTGCACTGACAGCATGAAGCCTGTGTGGGACTCTCCCTCTCTCCTCCGCCCCCCCGCACCTCCCCCTCTCACTCTCTCTCCCTCTCTCCTCCGCCCCCCCCGCACCTCCCCCTCTCACTCTCTCTCTCTCTCTCCTCCGTCCCCCCTGCA
>NC_043713.1:87991014-87993420 GCF_006229205.1 Suricata suricatta
CCCACTCACACTCCTTCTCTCTCTCTCTCTCCTCCGTCCCCTCTCTCTGCACCTCCCCCACTCACACTCTCTCAAAGTAAACAAACTTTAAAATCTATGTTCATTTAATGGCATCACCAAACAACATCACTGGGTCCAATCTAAGAATGAATTTTAATCTTGAGCTTAACCACATTCAACCAACCATATCGTGACCACTAGGAAAAATTAAGAAAACACATAGTTTTAAAACAATTATAAAAGTAGTTCTTAAATGCGGTTCCACTGGCGAAGAGAATCACACACACCGTTCCTCCCGGCGCCGCCAGCGGGGCAGCCCCAGGAGAGCCACACCCGGGCGGGCGACCGGCTCCTCGACTCTCTCCCTTTGCGGAGGTGAAGGCCCCCCCAGGGGCTGGCGGTCGCTTTGGCAAGGAGAGGACGGGCTCCCCAAGGCCCGCCCGTCCCTGTCCCGCCACCGGGCACTTCCTGACGGCCGTCGGAGCGACCAGGCCGACACCGCTTCCGGAGGGACAGCGTCCCCATGGGGAGGAAAACACACGCGTGCTGGAGTCGGGAGGAAGGGGACAGTCACGCGGTGGACAAAATAAAGTCACTTTCACAAAGGACAGAGGTCTTCCCGACCAGGGAAGTCCCTGTCTGTCACAGGCCCAGCACGGGGACTCGCGTCGGTGAGGAGGTGTAGGTAGACAAACCCAGGGAGACAGAGGATTTTCACCCCCCCGGACTTTTCCAGAAAACTCGGTTCCCCTCCTCGGACCCACAGTCACACCACGGCTAGGAGGGCTCACAAAGCAGTTATTCCAAAAGCTAGAAGGTAAAAGGTGCGTTAACCCGCTAAGTGCCAGCTGAGGGAGAAGGAGAAGGCGCCTCCAGGCCGGGGCGAGCAGGGGGCTGGGGGGCACCCGCCACGCCCAGGGGGTGCGAGGGGCAGGAGGAGGAGGCCCCCGGGAAAGAGGGCCCCCCACCGCCCGGTCGCTCTCCAGGCCCCGCGGCCGGGCACGTGCAGCCCCGGGCAACCGCTGCGGGCGCGGCTCGGGCTGCTGCTACTTTCAGGTCCGTGAGACCAGGGCCGGCAGCGCTGTTAGCTGACTGGGGAAGTTCGTAAGTGCATTAGTTGATCAGTTACTTACCGCCTCGCTGGCAGGGGGCTGCACACTGACGTCATCCGCACCATCATTTGCCAACCGATAAACCAATAATTAGAGCAATTATGGCAACCAGAGCCACTGACACAGCCACAATTATCCACTTTTTCTGTCAAAGAAAAGCAAGCGGGTTACATCATGGTAATTTCATATCGCCACATGAGAAGACCTCACTCGGTGACAAAATAAAATGACAAACAGGAATCTCTGAACATGTAAGTTACAGGAAGTCTGACTAATCACTTAGCAGGTTTTAGTTCTTAAAAAGGGTGGTTTTTACTTGAATATGGTCAGACGGTTCTAGAACCCTCAGGACATCAGGGTCCAGCAGGGAGAGAGCCACCGGGTCAGGGCGTGCAGGCAAATCCCGAGGGGCGGGGACCCCCACACGCACAGCTACGGGCCAGCTCGGTAAGCCATGACACCAGCGGTCCCCGCCCTCTTTGGTCCCTTGTTTGCTCGCTGATGGCAGTGACGTCCTTCACGGCTCCCTCCAGGCCACACAGGATGAACCGCCCTGCCCGGGGAGGAGAGCGGGACACCGCGGAGGGGACAGCCACGTGAGCAGACGCGGCACAGGGCGCCTGGGAGCAGGGTGACGAGTTCCCCCCCAGCGGTGCGGGCTCTCGTGTCAGGTGTTTGCGGACGGACGGGACACCCCACCCCAGCAGGTCAACCCCCCCCTCAAGTTCTGGCTGGACTGCCCTGCTGGGGAGGTCACGGATAAGTGATGGGAATGGCCTTTTGCTAAGGACTCCGTCACCAAGTCCCCGGTGGGCCTGGAGGGGGGCAGAGACTGTCCTGTGTGCACCTCATCCCCCCACGTCCCTCAGGAGCAGTTGAAAAAAACAGGACACGGGGCGCCTTGGGGGCTCAGTCGGTTGAACGTCCGGCTTCGGCTCAGGTCATGATCTCACAGTTGGTGGGTTCGAGCCCCGCGTTGGGCTCTGTGCTGACAGCTCAGAGCCCGGAGCTGCTTCAGATTCTGTGTCTCCCTCTCTCTCTGACCCTCCCCGCTCACACTCTCTCAAAAATAAATAAAAACATTAAAAAAAGAAAAACAGGCACACGTGACGCCAGCAGCCCAGCCTCATGTCTCGGGGTGACAAGCCGCCGTCCCCCAGGAGAAGCAGGGGCTCGGCCGCCCGAGTCCGCGTCCAGCCCGCACGGCCCTCGCCCTCCCTCTCTCCCCGTGACTCTGAACCGCCTCCTGGAAGGGCCTCTGCAGGCAGCGTGTGGGGCCCGCCGGACGGGCACC
>NC_043713.1:87993520-87997610 GCF_006229205.1 Suricata suricatta
GAGCCCGCACAGGACGGCCAGGCCGGGGGCTCGGTGTCCACTTCTGCACCGGGGGCGGGGGGCGGAGAGCAGCTGCACGAGGACGCCCCGGGACTCGGGCACAGACGGCGACTCGCAGAGCCCGAGCGGGGCCGCTACGGGGGGCCCTTCCTCCAGACCAGACACGCAGCCAGATCCCGGGGAAAGAGTCCCGCGTTCGAGGCACAGCACGTGCCCCGAGGGCTCTGAGGACGTCTGGTCCCGTTAGCCTGGCGCCGCCCGCCAGCTGCCAGCCCAGACACGGAGGAGAAACGGCAGGCGGCCGGGCTGGGCGCTCGATCCTCGGAACACAGAGTCACGGTCAACACGCGCACGAGACAAACTTTAAAACCTTTTGGCAAAAGAATCGCCTTGGTTTACGAATGAAATGAGAATTTAAGAAAGAGAAATGGAGGGAAGTGGGTGCTTTAATTCTTAAACCCAAGCTCACCCTTCTGGCTTTGCTGTGATACTTAATCGCCCTTTTCGTTTCTTCTTTAGCGCGCTCTACGTAGTCCGTGGCGTTCATAACGTTTTTTTCTATGTTGTTGATCATTTCGCCCTAGAAACAAAAAGTTCCAAACTCAGAGGACCTCCTCCCCCGACGTGAGCGTGGACCCTCGGCCGCCAGGCACCGACGACCTCTTCCCATGAACCTGACGTGCACATGACGGAGGCCAATGGCTTTCACCCACGGAAACGTGAGAACATTGGACACGTGCCCATGCGATGCGACTGGAAGGTAATTTACACTTAAAATCGCGTGAACAGGGACGCGAGGGCATGCGCCCCACACACGCCTCGCCGCGCTCACCCAGGCGAGCCCGGTCCCCCGCCGCTGCCACATCCACACTAGGCACAGGGACGTCCCTCCTGGGCGCAGGAGCGTGTGGCGATTTCTTTAAAACATCGGTCTGTCTGACACCAACTGTGCCAAGCGAAGGAAACGCAGGGGGCGAGGCGGGCGCAGGGAGGTGACGGGGAGGGAGACGGTGCCTGGCTCTCCGTCCACGGCAGACTCCCTGCGGCGGCGACAGGGCGGCGTTGGGAGAACGGCGCATCGTTAGCTCGCGCGCTCAAGCTTACTAGTGGCTCTGACTCTACGCGCACTTGAATTAGACGCGTGAATACAGTGCGTTCCTAACAGACTTCTACAGGGAAGCGGTGACACAGAGCTGACAATGTGGCCCTTTTCCCAATGGAGCCTCAGCGATATACTCGGTGTAGAGACGTTATAATTAAGGTCTAAAGCGCTCTAAGGTCGTTCGTAATTACAAACACGACGCAGGGGCCTCCTGGCCCAGCCGCCCTTCGGAACCCTTCCCGAAAGCAGCTGGCGGGGACGAGCCTGCTGGTGTGGGTTCCGCGAGGCCCCCCCAGACCAGAGAGGGGAGGCTGCCCGCGGCCGCGCTTTCCCGGAGCGGTCGCACGGACCGGAGCCTTTCACGCAGTGGATGACAAACGTCCTCCACACAGTGTCCTCCAGAAGGCCGGTGACCCGCGTGGAGAGTGAGCCCCGACACGAGGGGTCCTCTGTCGCCCTCATGCGCTCCGGAAAACAAGCTGGCCAGGTTTTCAGCTCCCAGGACGGCTCCTGCAGAGCGCATCCGAAACCAGCCTGCGGGCGAGTGAGGACGGGTCTGCCTGCGGGGGCTGCGTGGGCGCTCCCAGGGCACAGGCGTCAGCCGGACCCTGAGCCCCGAGCCAGGGAGCGGCGCGTGCCTGGGCCACGGAGGGCCCGCCGGAGAGTCGGGGAGCAGGGCTCACGTATCTGCACCCCTAACGGGAACACATCAGCTTGTGGTTTACGCAGAATTTTATGTTTGTTACGATTTTTCTACACTTCTTCTGTCCTCTCGTGGGGAAGCCTGCACACCCCGGAGTTGCCCGCCCTCCCCGCCTGCCAGTGGGTCGGACCAAGAACACCCTGGGGAGCACAGACTCTGTGTCGTGGACGATGCCCCTCAGGCCTACCCTTCTAGAAACTTCTAAAACACTCCTCCCGATTACTGTTGTACCACGGGCTCCTTGTAGAAAACCTGAAGATACATGCGTTTTAGAGAAAAAATTAAGGGGCGCCTAGGGGGCTCAGTCGGAAGCGTCCGGCTTCACTCAGGTCAGGATCTCAGTCCGTGGGTTCGAGCCCCGCGTCGGGCTCTGGGCTGACAGCTCGGAGCCTGGGGCTGCTGCGGATTCTGTGTCTCCCTCTCTCTCTGACCCTCCCCTGATCACACTGTCTCTGTCTCTCAAAAATAAACGTTAACTTTAAAAAAAAAGAGGAGAATATTACATCCCCACAGGCCCACTGTTCGCGCACTATCTGGAGTATCTCGTTCCCTCCGTGCACACTGTGTTACGGAGCCCAGGCCACACATACACGTCCGCACCCGTGCGTCACACACGACCCTACGAACACACTGAGACTGTGCCGCTCCCTCTCCACTGGAATCCCCGCCTGGCACTTGCACGCCGGACTGAAGCTCTCCCTGCACAGAAGTCTGGCGCCCAGGGCCACCAGGGGGCTGTCGTGTGGACCACAGAACACGCGGGTGAGCCAGCCCCTCGCTGTCCTGGGACAGCGCTGCACTCGGCTCCTGAACAGCGACAGAGGGTCCGCACTACTGGCTTTCTGACTCGGGGGCACCGGGGTCTGCCACGTCACCCGGGGCAGGCGTCCGCCCCCGAGGAGAGCATGTGCCCTACCTGGGTCTCCACGAACACGGCCATGTCCGTGAACATCTCGTGCAGCTCGCGGATGCTGGTCTCCAGCTTCATGATGTCCTTGTGACGAGACTCAATTTCATTGAGAGCTTGTCTAGTGATCTGGGAATCTGATATGATCTTGGGGAAATAAACACAAAAGAGAAAGGCCGATGAACCCGGCGGCTCCGGGCGTGGAAGCGCACGCGTGTACGCACAGGGCCGCGGCCCCCCGGGCACTCACGTCTGCGGTGAAGACGGAAGGGCTCCCGCTCTCCAGCATCTCCTCCAGCTCGTCGTTGGTCGTGGCTCTTCCAGCTGCGAGACGGACACAATTCCCGCCCAGGACGGGCCGACATCACAGGACCGTTCGGGGCGCCGGCGGCTCCGGCGGCTCCGGCGGCTCAGCGCCCGGCTTCCGCTCGGGTCAGCATCTCACAGACCCTGCGTTCGAGCCCCGCGTCGGGCTCTGGGCTGACAGCTCGGAGCCTGGAGCTGCTTCCGACTCCGTGCCTCCCCCTCTCTCTGCCCCTCCCCCGCTCGCTCTCCCTCCCTCTCTCAGATAAGTAAACATTGAAAAATTAAAAATGACTTTTTCAACCATAAGTTAGCAACTAAATCTGAGTTAATTTTTTATTTTTTTGAGAGGAGAGGGGCGAGAGAGAACCCCAAGCAGGCTCCAAGCTGTTAGCACGGAGCTGGACACATAAACTGTGAGATGGACTGTGAGCCGAAAATGGAGAGTCGGACGCTGAACCGACTGAGCCACCAGGCGCCCCAGGTGTTAACATATTTATGCAAATTTGCACTGACCTTTCAGATACGTTTTCTTAGGGGAGTGTTAATGCTGAGAGAAATTAACAACAAAATTAAGAAGCACGAAGAATTTGGAAACTCCGATAAAAAACTTATAACTAGAATGAATTAAAACCCCTAACTTGAGTCTGAATGAGTAACAACTACAGAAAGGGCGCTGACGTGTGACGTGTGACTTGGCGCACGCTGGTTTTCGCAGAAGTCTCACTCAGGCTTACGGAAAGAGGGGACCAGCCCACGTGATCCCCGTCTATTAGGAGGTCGTAAAGAAAGACTGCAGGTTAGAAGCAGGTGCTTGAATACTTGCTATGTTTCGGTCGTTACATTTTTCCTTAAGTTAAATGTATTCTCTACAAAGTATGGTCACAGGTTTTGGGAAAACCCTAGTTGATTGCTGGAATCCTTTACAATTTGTGTCACACATAAAAAAAGTTACAGGAGTAAACGTCATGATGATCAAACGGCCACAGCAGCATGGTTCCTGGGGCCGTGCGTGGGAACAGCCCGCCGCCCGCCGCCCGGCACGGGCACACGCGGCCCACGGGCACCGCGCAGC
>NC_043713.1:87997710-87999407 GCF_006229205.1 Suricata suricatta
GGGCACCGCGCAGCGCGAGTCGGCCACGACAGGGAGGCGCCGGCGCCGTCAGCACGGCCGAGCCCCGGAAAGTCCGCTGCTGAAAAGGCCAGCGCCCAAGACCAGCGGCTGCACGGCTCCGCTGACGTGAAGCGTCCGAAACGGACAATCTCGTGGACGCGGTGGCCGTCTGGGGCTCCGGGGAAGAGGCACAGCCCTTTTGACGGTAACGACGCTGTTCAAATTTGCTTTTTTTTTAATGTCTTTATATTGAGAGAGACAGTGAGCGGGGGAGGGGCAGAGAGAGAGGGAGACACCGAAGCTGTCAGCACAGAGCCCGACGCAGGGCTGGAACCCAAGGTCTGTGAGATCGTGACCTGAGCCGCCTACGAAGCTGTTCTCAACTGGGCTGTGCTGACGTGAAAACAGCGGTCCTGCACGCTCCACAAATCACTTACGGACATGTGACCTGGACCCCAATGAAGCTGTTGAGATGCCAATTTAATGAGGGTCACGTTCACAGCTGTTCTGGGCTCCCCAAGTCCCTGGAGAGGCGCGCGCAGCCCGGGGGACGCCGCACCCGACGCGAGGCCGCGGAGCCCCACCTTCTCTCCCAGGGAGCGGGGAGCGGGCGGCCCGCCTGACTGTATGCAGTCGGCAAACTACCTTCCGCCCCTTCGTCCAAGGTGGACAACGAACAGGTGCGCAGACGACCTTGAAAGGCCGTGTGGGGCAAAGGGCAGTGGGCGTGAGGCCCACAGAGAGCGCCCCCCAAGGTGGGGCCGGCAGGGCTGGGGGCACGGGGGGCACGGGAGCCAATGATGCCTGCAAGTGTCCCAAATCTGGTAACACCCTAGACGTAATGCTCGTCAGACATAATGCAGGGGCGCCTGGGGGTTCTGTCGGTTAAGCATCGACTCTTCTTTCAGCTCAGGTCATGACCTCACGGTGTGTGAGTTCAAGCCCCACATCAGGCTCTGCACTGACAGCATGGACCCTGCTCAGGATTCTCTCCGTCTCGACCTTCTTCCCTCTCCCCTGCTCACACACTCGCACGCGTGCGCACTCTCTCTCAAAAATAAATAAATGTTAAAAAAAATAAGAGCACAATTTCAAGTCCACTCGCCAAGAAGTTTCTGAGGGACTTAACTACAGAAAACGACTTGGGGATTGGAGGAACAGGAAGCTACAAAAAGGCTTTAGGCTTCGCGACACCGGCAAAACGAGAGGCCGAACCACCGCTGTGGAGCCACAGCCCCGCCCAGCCCGCACCGGGCACCGGGCACCGGGCACCGACGGCGCTCACTCACTGATCTCCAGCTGGCGCTGGATGCGCCCTTTGCTGCGCTCCCGGAACAGCGTCTGCGCCTCGTTGAACGCCGTCATGACCTCCACAAACTTCCGGGACAGGACGGAGTGCTGGCGACAGAAGCACGCCGTCAGCACGCACGCTCGTGTCTCCTCGGTGGGTGACGCCCGGGAGCCCGACGGTCACGCCAGCCGCCACCGGGACGCGACGGGCGGCAGCTGGAGACCGAGTCCGTCCCGGGACGTCTTGCACATCACACGCCCCGGTTCACAGCCGGGGACGCCCCCCGCTGAGGGACACGGCCCGGCACCCGCACCGTCAGGGAGCAGCGAGCAGCCTGGACCCCAGTGTGGGCCCCGCGGACCCCTCATGCGCCCGGCCCCGCGGACCCCTCACCCCGCCCCGGCCC
>NC_043713.1:87999507-88006624 GCF_006229205.1 Suricata suricatta
TGGACCCCTCAACCCCCGCCCCGCGGACCCCCCCCACCGCCCCTGGACCCCTCATCCCCCTGCCCCACAGGGTTTGGGAAATGCGGACAACGTGGGCCTGCAGAGCGGAACCCACTGGCGGACTGAATACATCTTCTCTTCACAAGGAGGAGGTCACCTAAAGCCACCACGTCCCTTTCCGCAGAGACGTGAAGACGAACTAGTCTGGATCTGAAAGGGAGTCAAGGGGCCTGCGCGTCACGAGGCCGCCGACCAGACCTGGGTTCGCCGGATCCGGAGGTCCACGGAGGTCCGCTCCGCACGCTCATCCTGACCAAAGCTCTGCTCAATAGCTGGAAGTGAACAGGAACAGGGTCACCTTTTAAGCCAGAAAATGGAAGTTTCTCAAGCCAAGCCTCAAACTGCTTTTCTTATCTTTTCAATTCCTCATAAACACACACATCTTGGCAATAATCATCCATTATCGATAATATCACAAAATAAAACCAGGTGTGCTATCTTAATGTTTAAGAGAAAACAGGCCGCCTGGGGGCTCAGTCAGTCAAGCGGCCGACTTCCGCTCAGGTCGTGATCTCGCGGTTCGTGGGTTCCAGCCCCGCGTCGGGCTCTGTGCTGACAGCTCGGAGCCTGGAGCTGCTTCCGATTCTGTGTCTCCCTCTCTCTCTGCCCCTCCCCCGCTCACACTCTGTGTCTCAAAAATTAAAACATTAAAAAAATAAATAAAAAATTTTAAATTAATAAATTAGTAAAGAAAGAAAAGAAAAGAAAAACAAACAGACAAAGCACTTGACGCTGATCGAGTTTGGAGAAGCTGAGTATCAACTGACAGGAAACAGAGGCGTTAAAAGCCGGAAGCGTAGCAAATTCTGATGGACAAGAGTCCTGGTCTCTCCAACAAAAAGAAAAATTCCAGGGAAAGATGGAAGGAGAACGCGAGTTTTTTAAGACTCCAAGTGACCCGTCACCAATCACAGAGTGACTGCTTACTTGGAATCCAATTCAAACACACTGTAAAAAGGAATTCAAAGATCACTGGAGAAGCATCACCTCTGGTGGGTATTTCACGAAGAATAACCGTAATGATTTGACCACAGCACTGTGCTTGGACTTTGGGGTGAAAATCCTTCCATTTTCGAATACGCTGAAATTCACCCGGATGAGGCCACTGTCCGGACTGGCTTCAGGCCGCCTGGCAGGTGGGGGCCCCGAGCCCCCGGGGGGCGCACAGTTGAAGACGGGAATGGCGGGCGGCCGCCTCCCGCCCGCACCTGTCTGAAGCGGCCCCCAACAAGCTCTTTCCCCACCTGCAGGGACTTCCTGGATTTGTAACAACTAAATACCGCGTCTTTCCAGCAGCCCCGCCCCCACCCCAAACCTCCTCCTGGAGCGGAACTCCCAGCACCACAGAGGCTGACCTCCAGGCACTTGGTGTCCAACAGAACCTAAAAGTAAAGGATTTAAGAAAAGCCAGCGATTCGTAAGAAAGACGATTCCTTCTCAAATGTCTGCAATTTGGCCGAACTGTCACAAAGGCCTCCTCTGTGGGAGATTACCGTTCTCTCAGCAGCTGCGCAACCTTGCTGAAGGTTCGCGCTCTGTCCTCAGTCTGCGGATTAACAACCGTCAGCTTTGCCGCCTCTCCTCCGTCCTTACAGCTGGTCGGTTAAGAATTCTAGAATAATGAAGAACTTAAAGACTTGCTATTCCAAATAACACACGGTGACTTACAGTGCTCACAATTTGCACTTTCAGAAAAATGTCAAGGAGTGAAAACTGATAAAGGAAATAGAGAGGCCCCCCACGCGGCTATCAGTGGTGAAACACAGACAAAGCCTTGAACTCACACTTCAACTTGGCTCGGATTCTGTTCGCGGTTTTCTTGATTTCCTTGTTCAGATCTTCAAGCTCTTCTTTTATTTCTAAAAAAAAAAAGAAAAGACATCTGAGCTATAATATCCAATACCAATAACGTCCAATAAGCTTGTAACTGGAACAACATTCTTGGTAAATATTCAAGTGTTTTTGTTTCTCAAGAAAAAGCACTGATCTCGCCAGTGGTTCTGAGGCCAAGGGGCCTCGGGGCAGGCGGGAGCGTGGTAGGAATGCCCTTCCGGGCAGCCCCGGGACTCCGCCACCGGCGGCGGGGGGCCCAGCAAGCCCCCGGGTGGCTGTGACGTGCACCTATGCTGGAGAAGACCTGGTGTGCAGCGGCTAACTGGTGAAATAGTTCCCTGGGTCTGTCGCCAACACCTACACCTGAGAAAATTAACCACATTCTGGAAAGAACTGTCCCGTGCGCCCGGTCTCTCTTGTGCTCTCCTCCACCAGAGCAGAGCGGGCCCCTCAGAGGGGTGCGGGTACCGCACCAGGTCCTGGCGGGCAGAGTGGGGGCCCGGGTCTCCAGGGCAGTCACGAGGGGCAGGATGGCTGCGGAGTGTGGCCCCGCTGGGGATGGGGACAGCTCTGAGCCACAGGCCGGGCGCAGGAGCCGCCGTGAGGGAGGACGGAGCTGGCGGAGCGGAGCCCCACGCCCCACTGGTGCTCCGGGGAGCACGCCCCTCGCTGGATGAGAAAGCCCCAAGGCTGTCCTCGGTCGGGGGGGACCCGAGCTCTCTGCTCACATAGGCAGGAGGGGCTCAGGCACTGGCAAGAGACGAGAGAGGGGCACAATGAGTCACAGAAGTAGCCTCGAGGCTGAACTTGGCAAAGGTGCCATTTCCAGCCACGAGAAACAGGCGCAGCGCTGTGGACGCTCCCGCTGGGAACCGTGAGGATGGCTGGATGAAACGTGTGTTTATTCTGCTCAAAGACATCATAAAGCTAAACAGGCAGGGAAGAAATCCAGGAGGACACCCAGGGAGGGGGCGGCAGCGGGAGCACTGGAAGCTGCTGGCCGCAGTGGAGGGGCCCTGGCCGACCAGATCCAGGACTGCAGCGGCCCCCACCCCCACCCCGCCACCTGTCAGCAACGTTTAAAAATCATCTTTTAAAAAAGAAAATACTGGGGTGCTTGGGTGGCTCAGTCGGTTGAGCGTCCGACTTGGTTTCAGTTCAGGTCATGACCCCTCATCTTCCTTGTGGGTTTGAGCCCGGGTCAGGCTCCGCGCTGAGAGCATGTAGCCTGCTTGGGATTCTGTCTCTCCCTCTCTCTTTGCCCCTCCCGCACTTGCTTTGTCCCTGTTTCTCTTGGAATAAGTAAATAAACTTGTATTTATTTATTTTTAAAGATGAAGAATGGCAAAGGAAATCTTTTTAATTTTTTTAATGTTTACTTTAGAGAGAGGGCGATGGGGACACAGAGCATGAGCAGGGGAGGAACAGAGAGAGGGAGACACAGAATGTGAAGCAGGCTCCAGGCTCCGAGCTGTCAGCACAGAGCCCGACACGGGGCTCGAACTCATGAACTGTGAGATCATGACCTGAGCTGAAGTGGGACATCTAACTGACTGAGCCATCCAGGTGCCCCAGTAAATAAGCTTTAAAAAAAAAAAAAAAGGAAAAGAAAATGGTATCGTAGGACCGGAATTACTGCCCTGGCAGCTTTTACGTACACAGCCCAGACTCCGTAGAAAATAACCAGGCGAATGCAGAACACAACGGGCAAGGTGTGCAGACCCCAGGGGACCCAGGGGGCCTGTCGGCGGGTTATCAGCCACAGACACTGATGTCATTATGCTCAAAGGGGTGACACACAAGACTAAGAATTTTCGCAGAAAACTGGATGGGACAGAAAGGAAGCAGGTGAAACTGAAGGACTGAAAATACCCAGAAATAACTCACCCGGGAAGAGAGGCCCACGGAGGATGCAGAGACACAACCTCCAAGTAAAACGAGGAGACCGCGTCTCTGAGAAGTAGAGGAGGGAGGGCAGGAGACACTGAGGGGCAGCGAAAAGGCCTAAGGACACAGACTCCACGTCTCCGAAGAGAGAGGAGAGCAAACAGACGGGGCAGAGACGGCCCCGAAGACGGCGGCTAGGGCGGCTGGAGGCGCGGACCCAGAGATCCGAGCGGCCCTGGGAAAAGCAAACCACATCCAGAAACGTCAGCACGAAAACTGCTAGACCAAAGACCAAAAACCAAGCTACAGTCTGACAGGTGACTTAAAAAGGGGGGGGCCTCCACTGGAAAGAAAACTTCAGAATCCTCGAGATGGTCAAAGAAAATGACTTCCCAACAGACTCCTACACTCAGTGAAAACAACCTTCGAGAACAAGATCACAGATGCAAAGTTTCAGACAACTGCATATTCCCTACTAAAAGCAAGAATAGTATTTTGATTTTTTTTAATTTGAGAGAGAATGTTCGCAGAAGCAGGGAAGAGGGGCAGAGGCGAGGGGGGCGGGGGAGGGAGACTCCCAAGCAGGCTCCACGCTCAGTGCAGAGCCTGACCCGGGGCTCAGTCCCACAACCCTGGGATCATGACCTGAGCCAAAACCAAAAGTCGGACACATACCACACTGAGCCCCTCAGGCGCCCCAACAGCGTCCTTTAGAAAGAAAGGGTCTCAGATGGAAGGCGTGAGGCCCAAGGACAAAGAAGGAGCGGTGGTCTGGGTGTGTCCAGACGTATGTTAAGTGTAGGAAACAATGTAAGACACAAGTATTTATATTACTTGTATCTATTACACACACACACACACACACACACACACACACACACACATGGCAATGCATGCATATAGGGAAGCATGGGGTTACAGTTTCCTGAGGTCCATGTACTATCCGGAAGTAGCAAAAGTAGAGATTTATATTAGATCTTACACCATGAATATACACTATACAGGCGCCTGGGGGGCTCAGTCGGTTAAGCGTCCGACTAGATTCAGCTCAGGTCTGGATCTCGAGGGTCAAGAGACTGGGCCCCGCATCGGGCTCTGCGCTGACGGTGTGCGGCCTGCTTGGATTCTCCGTCTCCCTCTCTCTCTGTCCCTCCCTTGCTCAAACACACTCTGTCTCTCAAAACAAGTAAATAAACATCAAAAAAAAATACTATAATCTGGGGGACGACCACAAACCAAGAGGAGGTAGCTCATATAAACAAGCGAATGATGGAGGGGATAAAATTCTTAAAATATGATCCAAAAGAAAGCATGAGAAGAGAGGAAAAGTAACACAGAACAAGAAGGTCTGCCTCAATATAACATCAATAACTAACAGAGTAAAAGCATTTAGAGATAAAAAAAAAAATCAAACTGGAAGAAAGACAAAAACCGACCAGGCTTTACGCATAAGAGACCAGAGAATCCTCTCAGACGCGAGGACGCGGGAGGAGCCCGGGAAAGCGGCGTGGACGCGCCCCGCACGCACACCAGGCGGCCGGGAGCGCTGAGTCTGTCGCGGGGACGCGGGGACGCGGGGACGCGGGACGCTTCCCCCAGGAACGGCCGACGCACCGTGACGCCTCGCGCTCTGAGGGCGCTCGCGCCCGTTTCTCCGCGTGTGCACCCGGGCCGCGCCCTGGAAGGAGGGGACAGAGGGCTTGAGGTGGGAACCAGGGACGACGCGTCGGGTCACAGTATCTTATCAACGTTAACTTGTCCGGGTTGGATGATCACGTGCTGGCGCACAGAGCGCGTCCTGCGGAGACCGATGCCGAGTGGCCGCTCCGAAGCGAGCCGGCAGCAAGGACGCCAGCACACACACCACACACGTGACCGCAGGCACACACAGCACACGCGTGCACACGCACAAGGAGAGAGCGATGCGGCAAAATGTGGACAACCGGTGAGTCGAGGTGCAGGGAACAGGGGTTGTCACTGTATTGTCATGGCAACCTTCCCTTGGATTTGAAGACTTTCACCCTAAAAACTGGACAAGCACGTTAGCGGCAGGCCTACCAACAGGGCGCCACCTGGTGGCCGCCGAGCGCAGGCACCGCTCGGCCTAGAGGCGGGGGGGGGGGGGCTGGACCGCTCGGGACCCCCGTCCGTGTTCCCGGTGTTGCACCCCACCCAGGACAGCCGGCAGGGAGGGCCGGCGGCCCCTGCCATCTGCAGCACCCTGGGCCCCTCACCGCAGGGCCCAGTCGTGCAGGAGAAGGGTGACTACTTCTGTTCAAAGTCCAACTAAGAATGCACGGGACACCGCTTACCCACGTGGGTTCACACTGTCATGAAACATACAAAGAACAAAGCAGTAGTTTTACTCGGGACCTAAAAGGGACTCCTGTGAAGCACTAAGTTCCACATTTACTCAGTCGTTTTGTCTGCTATTTCTTGGCAGCAAAAGTTCTGTTTTGTGTGTGTTTTTTTACCTTTATTTATTTTTGAGAGACAGAAACAGAGCATGAGCGGGAGGGGCAGAGAGAGAGGGAAACGCAGAATCTGAAGCAGCTCCAGGCTCCCAGCTGTCAGCACAGAGCCCGATGCAGGGCTTGAACTCAGGAACCGTGAGATCATGACCTGAGCTGAAGTCAGATGCTCAACCAACTGACCCACTCAGGCGCCCCTGGCAAAAGTGTTTTAGTGGTGAATTACTCAAAAGAAAAAACTGCATTAATATTTATTCAAATATAGTTTTCCCAAAAATTAAGTAAGAAGTTAATAGGTGTCACATAAAAATTCCTGTGAGCCTCCACCGGTCAGAGAGGCTGAAATGAACAGATCCAGAGACTACGGGTGCTGGCGAGGGTGTGGAGAGACGGGCCCCCTCCTGCACTGCGGGTGGGAATGCAAACTGGTGCAGCCGCTCTGGAAAGCAGTGTGGAGGCTCCTCAAAAATGTAAAATAGAACTCCCCTGTGACCCAGCACTAGCCCTGCTGGGGATCCACCCCAGGGACACAGGAGGGCTGACGCACAGGGCACATGTACCCCAATGTTCACAGCAGCGCTGTCAAGAGCCAAATCATGGGAAAAGCCCAGCTGCCCGTCACGTGACGGCCGGCTAAAGAAGAGGTGGCGAGTAAGGACAGTGGAGAGCGGCTCGGCGCGGAGAGAGGACGAGGCCTGCCGTGTGCAGCAGCGTGGCTGGCACCGGAGGGCGTTACGCTGAGTGAAACAAGTCAGCCAGAGAAAATATCAGATGTTTTCACTCGTGTGGAACCTGAGACACTGAACAGAAGACCAGGGGGGAGGGGGAGGGGGAGGAAAAAAGATACAAACAGAGAGGGAGGAAGG
>NC_043713.1:88006724-88021868 GCF_006229205.1 Suricata suricatta
GCGGCTCGGCGCGGAGAGAGGACGAGGCCTGCCGTGTGCAGCAGCGTGGCTGGCACCGGAGGGCGTTACGCTGAGTGAAACAAGTCAGCCAGAGAAAATATCAGATGTTTTCACTCGTGTGGAACCTGAGACACTGAACAGAAGACCAGGGGGGAGGGGGAGGGGGAGGAAAAAAGATACAAACAGAGAGGGAGGAAGGCAAACCACAAGAGAGTCTTAAATACAGAGAAGAAGCTGAGGGTTTTACTGGGGGGGGAGGGGAGAGGGAGGGAGGAAGGGGGCGACGGGCGTGGGGAGAGCACTTGTTGGCATGAGCACTGGGTATGGTACGTGAACCAATCTGACAATAAATTATATTCATAAGAAAAGAATAAACTACAGTAATTACAAACAAAATCTTGTGGGGGCAAATACACTAAGCAAAGTTTACACCGGTTTCCTTATTGCAGGACTGCTCAGGGCCTTACTGCTCTGAGTACAGTGTAACTCCCCAAGAGGGAGTATGGGATCATGGGGCTCCCGAAGTGACACACGTCCTGCTTCCTAGGCCACCTGATGCGATTCGTGCTCTAGAAGTGCTGTGAGACACATTCTTCTACATCATAAGGCATCTACAGGAGTCAGAGCATTATTTTATAAAACATATGAAATCTTAAAAAACCCCATAAAATCTTAAAATTAACTTTTTTTTCAATTTATATTTTTATTTTATTTAACATTTTAATTTCTTCAATGTAAGGCTATATCAATTAATCTTCTAACAAGAAGCTCTCCACTCTCCTCTTTACTGGAGAATACGGACGCCCCTCACCACGCACACCCGCCCCACCTCGGGGTCACCAGAGCAGCTGGCTAGCGACAGAAAGCACGAGAGGGAGCGGAAACATGTCATTATCCACAGACGACGCGCCGCGCAGAGACAGCCCGACGGCATCTACGCGACATTCACAGCAGTAGCGATTAGGCAGGACAGTGGGGCACAAGGCCGACAGTACAAAAGCCGACTATTTCCGTATTTGGAAACGAACAGAAAATAAAAGCTACGGCAGACGCTCCCCACGCTGACACCGACACCTACAGCACCTGGGAACACACGTGACGCGGGACAGCAGACCCGCAGGGCACAGCCGGGAGAAGCTGAGGAAGGGCTGAGGGGTGGGGGGACAGGCCATTCTCATGGGCTGACAGAGGCGATATTGTGAAGACACCATTTCACCCCCAAAATGACGTACGGATTCCAATTTGCAGTCTCCGGCTCATCCAGGTCCATCTTACCTCTACCGTCATCCACAGGGGCTCCTGAGGGACTCAGTCGGTTACGCGTCCGACTTCGGCTCAGGTCATGATCTCACGGTTGTGGGTTCGAGCCCCACGTCAGGCTCTGCGCTGACAGCTCGGAGCCTGGAGCTGCTTCAGATTGTGTCTCCCTCTCTCCCTGTCTCTCCCCTGCTCACACTCTATTCCTCTCTCTCGAAAGTAAACATTAAAAATAAATAAATAAATAAAGTCAACCTTTCCCTCTCCAGCTCAAGGAAACACCCCCCTTCTACCGCCCAAGGCCCTGATTTCTGGCCTCACACGCCGCCCTCCTCAGACACCCAGGACAGCTCACTCCGCGCACCAGCCTTCCCCCCGAAGGCACCGGGGCGCCTGCCCTAACAGACTCCTGCTAACTTCCATTTCAACACAGAGCCCATCGAGCCTGTTTAACCGGGGACACGGGACGTGCGCATCCGAGGCCCGTCGCTGACGCGGCCCCACAGCTCGCGTGGCCCTCTGGACGGGACGCGGCCGCGGTCCTCGGCCCGGCCTGGCGGCCAGCAGCACAGCTAGACAAAGCCGCCCCGCGTCCCAAAGGGCCGGGGCCTGCGTCGTAGGCAGAGAGGGAGAGAGGCACACAGGCAGACAGACAGACAGACAGACAGACGCACTTCCGACAACTTACTTCCTTCTGGGTTTGGTGCAGAAAGAATGATGCTGTGGTTTTTCTTCACTTCTTCAACACACTGTGCTATTTTGGCGATACTGGTCCTGATCTCCTCAACCTAGGGCAGACACAGAGTCGTCACTGCGGTGGCAAAGTCACATTTGCTACCACGTGCCGTTTCCTGAAAAGGGAGGGATGAAGGAGGGCAGTACAGGAGTGACTACCACGGCCCTCACCGTTCTCCCGTTGGTAACTAGTTAATTTAGAGACAAAAACGCACCGCGTGAAGATCCGCTCCGTCAGGACCAAGGCAGTCACCCACCAGCCGCCGGCGGCGGCGGACCAGCCGGACACACGAACCTTCAGAGGCGGGACCCGCGTGCTGCGGCAGGTGACGGCCATCTGCCCAGGCGCTCTGTGCAGTCGGGAAGGAGCGGGGCGCATCCGACTTCGGCTCAGGTCACGATCTCATGGTTCGTGGGTTCGAGCCCCAGGTCGGGCTCTGTGCTGACAGCTCAGAGCCTGGAGCTGCTTCCGATTCTGTGTCTCCCCCTCTCTCCACCCCTTCCCAGCTTGCACTCTGTCTCTCTCAAAAATAAACATTAACAATCTTAAAAAAGAAGAAGAAGAAGAAGAAGAAAAAGAAGAAGAAGAAGAAGAAGAAGAAGAAAGGCAGGGCGTGCCAGCCGTGATCTCCACGCCGGGGCGGGGCTTACCGCGGACCAGGCCAAGCCGCACAGTCACTTTTCTACCTAATGATCCTCGCTCTCCAACACTTGTTGCACACGGTCACGTACCCGTCCGCACGGTTCACCCAAATACATCCCTGTATCTAGAATAACCCCAGTGGAGAAATAGCTTAAATATTGGCTGATTCATTTTAAACAACTTTTTTATATTTTTTTACTGGTTTTTCTTATTTATTTATTTTTGAGAAACAGAGAGAGAGGGAGACACAGAATCTGAAGCAGGCTCCAGGCTCTGAGCTGTCAGCACAGAGCCCAACGCGGGGCTCGAACCCTCAAAACCGTGAGATCGTGACCTGAGCCGAAGCCAGATGCTTAACCAACTGAGCCACCCAGACTCCCCAGACCGATTCATTTTAAAGCAGTAACTACTGGCAGATGTCCACACCCGAGGCCCGCCAGTGCTCCCGTGCCGGGCGAGAGGGACTTGCCGACGGGCTGAGTCCTGAGAGGGCCGGCCGGGTTACCGGAGCTGCTCCGAAGAAATCAGAGTCCTCACAAGAAGGGGGTGAGACGACCGTGTGTAGAAGACGGGGTGAGCTCACAGAAGCAGAGGCCAGAGCGAGGTGCTCTAAGGGCCATCTCTGGAGAGGCCACAAAATGGACACTTGCGTGCACCTCCCCAAGGAGCCGGCCCTGCCGGCTCGCGGTGTGAGCGCTGCACGCTCACCGCGGATCCTGGCGTCTGGACCCGGAGAGAACGGGGCGAGTCGGGGTCAGCCGCCCGGGCGGTGGTGAGCTGTCAGCGCGGTGCTGGAGGCCAAGTCCGCGCACGCGCTCTCGAGGGGAGGAGGGGGGAGATGGTGTCTCAGCATCACCATGAATGTGGCCTCGACTCCTGGACTCCTGGAAGGGTCTTGGCCCCCGGGGACCCTGTCCACACTCCGAAGCCCACTGAAAACGCAAGTGCTGGCGGCCGCCTCCCGGTAGGGGCGGAGCGGCCCGGGCAGGCCAGGGCTACTTCCTGCGGAACCTCTGGAGAGCTACGCATGCTTCCCACGCTCACGGTGTAAGTTCGCCGATCACGGGAAAACGATGCAGCAAATAAAAACCGATTCTTTTAAACGTTTGCTAGTTCAACACAAGTGGTGACACTTGGGCACATGGACCCGTCTCAGCTGGTGCATAACCGTCGCCAGGCGCAAAGGCACCATTGGCACGCCTGCCCGTGGCGTCTGCGTTCACACCCCTGGCAGAAGCCCCCGCATGGGCTGACAAGGGGACTGTCACTGCCACAGACATGACACAGGGTTTCCTTCTGTCCCTTCCAAGTCATCTTTGCAAAGGGCACCTTCCCTGACTGCCCAGAGGGCACTCTCCAAAGTCCTTAACCAAACAAAGGCCAGGAGCAAAATTCTATCTTTTACAACGTTCTGTGTGATATTCAAGATCCGAATGCCATTTTCAAAACACCAGTTAGTATTAAGAACATCATCTTTTGTCTAACTGTCTAGGAAATCCTTCCACAAGATTTAACTGTAGGGGTGCCTGGGGGCTCAGTCGGTTAAGCGTCCGACTTTGACTAGGGTCATGATCTCACGGTTTGTGGGTTCGAGCCCCGTGTCAGGTTCTGTGCAGACAGCTTGGAGCCTGGAGGCTGCTTCCGAATCTGTGTCTCCCTCTCTCTCTGCCCCTCCCCCACTAGCACTGTCTCTCTCAAGCTCTCTCTGTCTCAAAAAAAAAAAATTTTAAAAAAGTTAAACAACAAAAAAAAAGATTTAACTGTAAAATACGACTCTCTAACAAGTGAAAACCTGAAGTTCGGTTGGACCCTGCCGCTCCCGAGCACCCAGCACGGGTCCCGTTCCCACCCCTCGGGGGTACCCGCAGCCGACAGGGACCCACGGGTGGGGACAGCGGCCCTCAATGGCCTCTGTACAGTCCTTCTGCAGGATGTGATGACGTTTAATGCCGGGGGGCCTTTAAAATAAATACGTTTTTATGAAGAATTGAATTCTGGGAGCATTAAGCATCCAGACAAAGGGTTAAAAATAGATAAATATTTTCACAAAGTGGGTAGGTAATAAGCTCAAGACAACACAGAGTCTCATCTCTGAAGTGAAACAAGGAAATTCAGTATCTTAACTTCTTTGCTCCTTAAAGTCAGTCCCTGCATCAAACAATTTAATTTCATGTTTTTCCACTCGGTAAAATTAGGAACTAACATAATAAATACGTAAACCCAGTGACTGGCCTTATACTAGATATTCAGTGAATTCTGAAAACTAATAACCTTTAATATGCTTTTTTTAATATGTTACTTTTTTTTCACATCTGCACACTGATAGGCCGGTTTAGACAGTCCCTGGAAGTGAGTCCATTGGAACTGTTAAACTAGATTCAGCATCACCGAAATAAACCCTGCCAATGAAGCTTTTTCATCATTAAAAAAAGGTAACGGACACGTTTCTCCGTGTTTAATGAAGTCAAACTATTTGTTCTGCGACTCAGTTTCAAACATTTGAATTCATGCACAATTTGGTCAACCATTACTTGGGTTTAAGAATTGACACACAGTATAAGCCCAACGCCAGCCCTGGGGGCTGAGGGGGAGGAGAGGCCTGCAGCCAGCCCAGGACGGTGAGCAGGGTTCAAGGTCAGGTTCAAGGTCAGATGCCCCGGCTCAGGGCTGTGGCCCAGGCGCACACAGCTCGGCTCAGGGCTGTGGCCCGGGCGCACACAGCTCGGCTCAGGGCTGTGGCCCGGGTGCACACAGCTCGGGGAAAGGCCGGGCTGATGGACGACAGAGCAGTGTTCCCACAAGGATGTAACTGCTCGTGTCTAAGGCTTTTCGGGGGAAGACTTGAAGATCTAGTCGCTGGTTTTAGAAAATACACGTGGGAGCTCTCTGATGCACGTGGTCACCGTGTGGGGACCCAGTGGAGGAAGAGGGAGCCATCAGGGCACCGCCACCAGGAGGACACCACTGATCCCGGGGTGAGGACCTGGGCGTGGCAGTCTGGGGGGCCTGTCCGGGGAGGAGCTCTCTCCACCCACTGCATCCACGTCAGGAGAGAAGGCCTGGTCAGGTGCCACCCACCCTGGGGCACAAAACGCCTCCTGCGAGGGCACGGGGGTGAGGGGGCTCCGGGGCTGCGCGCCCGCAAACCAGCACCGCCCGGCCCCACCCAAGTGTGGTTCCTGGGAGAATGGCTCCACGCTGCCGAGCACTTTACGGGCACTAAAAATTCTAGAAACGTGAACGTAATTCAAACAGCAACTCTATCATTTAAAATATTACCTCTAGTATTTTTCCAAATAAGATAAACACTCAGGCACATCAGGTGTTTGGAGAAAGTCTGGCTGGGTTTCCTTCAGTGGCTCTTACCTGATGGAAGAAATCGTCCATGAAATGGTCCTTCTCAAGGACAACACTCGTGTCCTCATCATCATTCTTCCCGCACTAAAATGGAAAACATGAAAAGGAAAATTCAGATCTCAGACACGCTCACGTGGGCACCAATGGTGAACTGAGAGAGGAGCGTGGTGCCGCAGCACCGGACCCCACCAGGCCGGCACCGTCCGGACGCACTGCCCATGACGCACTGTCCAGGACGACTGCGCGGGTGTGCAGACGGGACCGCGGTGGGGGGGGGGGGCGGGGGCGGCGCCGCGGCTTCCTGGGGACCGGCGGCTGGACTTCTCAGAACTCGGCAGCGGGGACCATTCGTTCGCCCACATAAGCCAACATGACACAGCAAGCCTTATCTTCAAGAGGCGACGCACCTTGTACTGCTTCTTTTCTATGAAGATTAAGAACACTGACATCCTGGTTAACTTTTCTAAAGTGCGTCTTTTTCAAGGACCTTGCACATGTATTAGCCGGCGTTCCTCGTAACTGAGTAGCTCCCAGTGGCGCCCACAGATAATAACCACTTTCAGTAAGGAAAGTCTTGGCAAAGCAGACCTAGAAGGTAACTCAGAGGAGGGAGGTGGCTGTCCTGGCCACCGGGAGGAGTCACAGGGACGCTGCACCAGCAGTCGGGTTCTGGACGTTTGAATCCCATCCAAGAATATTCTAGAGCACTTCTCAAACTTGAGTTGCATCAGAATCTCCAGAAGCCTGGGTCTCTGACTCAGCAGGTTAGGGTGGGGTATTCTAGGACATTCTAGAACATTCTAGAACGCTGTTGCATTCTGACACATCCCAGTGCTGCTGCTGGTCCCGGAAGCCCACGTGCAGAACCACTTTCCCGGGAGGCAAGACCCGGGGTGGGGGGTGGGGGGCGTGGGGGCGCGAGTGGGGCCCGCACTGGGAAGCAGCCATGTGCGGCCGAGGGCAGAGCGCGCTCACCGGGCAGCACCCCACGGCCAGGCACGGGCGCGCTTCCCCCTGACTCCCAGCTGGGGGCCCCAGCTGTGTCCTGAGTTGGACTCAGCCACCACCCCGCCCTCACATGACACCCGTTGTTGAGAAAGATGCCTGGAGTGACCTTGTTGAGAATGTGTCCCTGTGCTGCGCTAACAGGACAGGAGCAGTGGGTTGAACTTCGGCGCTAGAAACAGACATAGAAGGCCCGGCCCCAGAGCCTCAGCGCGTGAACCACACCGTGACAAGGGTCTGTGCGGGGTAATCAGTTACCAGGAGGTTGTGCTGGGGCAGGGTGGGCCCTTCACCTGACCTGACTCGTGTCCTTGTGAGCAAGCCGGCCATGTGACAAGGGTGTGCCCTAGGGCCGGCAGCCCCCTAGCAGCTGCAGGGGCGAGCAGGAGCCCAGTCCCCTGGGAGCGCAGCCGCCACGCCTCCATCTTTCCCTGTGGCCTCCAGAGCTGGGAGAACCGCCCCTCCCGTTTCCCAGCCCAGACTGCAGTACTCTGTTCCCAGGGCCCCAGGACACGGACCCTGGCCGTCAGGGCGCCGGGGACCGCCACTGCCCTCCCTCTGACCAACTGTGCTCACCCAGCATGACTGGGTCCCTACCTGCCTACCGGCAGCCCCTGAGCCTGGAGCCTGTCTCCTGGGCCACGGGTCCCACCGCCTTCAGAGACCAGTTGTGAGCACCGCTGCCCTGTGACCTCGGGGCCTCTGTGTCATAGGGGCACGTGAACCCACAAAGGCTTCAGAATCCTTTCTGGTCTCGGCCATGAGCAAGGCCATGGGACACGAACATGCGGGAGCTGCAGGTCCTCTGGCCCCTCCGGACGCCACGGCTCCTTAGGGCAAGGAAGGCCGAGAGCGGAGGGAGGGTCGGTGCCCCGGGGGCTGCGGGAGGCCCCCACAGCTGGTTCGCATCACCATGTCACACCCTGGAGCACAGACCACGCGGCCCAGGGCCTTGACCCCAAGTCCCAAGAAGCCAAGGGACCACGCTGTGGATCCACGTCTGTCTGACTCCATGGAACTCACCCTGAGGAGCACCCCGGGCTGACCCTTAACAAAGTGCTGCCTGCACCCCCAGCTCACAGGGCCCAGGCGCCGGCTCGTTAACTCCACTACCTCGTAGTGCCGGATGAGGTCGAGGGGCTGAGGGCAGGGGGCTGCCTGTCCACTGGACTCCTGACACCTGTAAAAATTCACCCTCCAGGGGCGCCTGGGGCTCAGAGGGTTGAGCGTCTGCTCTGGATTTCAGCTCAGATCCTGACCTCCGGCTCAAGGGCCGCAGCCCCGGGTCGGGCCCTGCCGGAGCAGGAGCTGCTTGGGAGTCCCTCCCTCTGCCTCTGCCCCTCCCCCCCAACATAAAATGAATGAATTGAAAGAAAATCTCGCTGCCCACCCCTCAGAGGAAGGGGCTTCCCTACCGGCCCTCCCAGCCGCAGGGCTCTCTTCCCAACCCCCAGCGCAGCCCCACCCCTTCCATCTGAACTTGGCCTTGTATCGCTCCACTCCCTTACTGTCCCGTCTTCTCAGCTGTGGGGTCTCAAAAGGAAATGGCTGTGCCTTGTCCTGCTCAAGGCCAGGAACATCAGAGTGGAACAGCATCACGTAAGTAGCCGACTTGCTGTGACCAATGTGACCTTGACTAGGAGTCCAGCTGGCTGTTCTGCCTGCGCCGAGTACTGGGGGGCTCAGAGGACATCTGCCCCCACTGACCCGCAGGGGCCGCTCCCATCTCACTGCTCTGAAAGTAATTCTAGACTCTGAGATGCAGTTTCTGCTTTGCCTTCTGTGATGGAGAACTGCGCACACGCCCAGGAGAAGGAAACCTACAAGGAGCCCTCGAGGTACCCATCACATGGTTCAGGGGCCATCTACTGGCAGCCCGTCTTGCTTCACCCCTGCGCCCCCCACCCTGCGCCCCCGAGGCATCGATCATCCTAAGGCGAATCCCACGCAGAAGATGCCGATGGGTGTTCCGTTCTGCAGGAGACTCAGGAACCACTGTCACCTCCCACGGCGGGAGAAGCACCGCGAGGCACCTCACCTCGGTGCCCGGGACACGGAACAGGCACCTCACTGGCCCTGTCCACACCCACTGAGCACACTCCACCCCACCCCTGCGGCCGGTGACCGCTCTCTCCGCCCACAGCCCTGGAGACAACCTGGGGACCAGGAATGCGTTTTCTCTACTGTCTTCTTCCTTTTCTTTTTAATGATTTTAAAAATTTTTTATGTCTTTCATTGATTTTTGAGAGACAGAGAGAGACAATACGAGCAGGGGAGGGTCAGAGAGAGAGGGAGACCCAGAATCTGAAGCAGCTCCAGGCTCCGAGCTGTCAGCACAGAGCCCGACGTGGGGCTCGAACCCACCAACCGCGAGATCCTGACCTGAGCCGAAGTCGGACACTTAACCGACTGAGCTCCCAGGCGCCCCGTGTTACCCTTGTCTTTAAACCTTTGCTTCTACTTCTAACTTCTAACTGGGATTCTCCAATCTCATGGGTAAGAGGAAACAGGCTCAACTATGCTGTCCTAATTTTTCCATTCACAAAAAAGGAAACAAAGTGACAACCAAAGCACAGCTATTTCATTCCAGCGGCCTCAAGGCCCATGTGCACGGGCACCGCCCTGTCCCTCCAGCTGAGTGGGGACACAAGGGCCGTCGTGGGACAGAGCATCCACCAAGGCAGGGTCATGCTCTCCCACAGGCCGGGCTCGACTTCCGAGGGTCAAAATGCAAGATAAACACTCAACTACCAACGCCGCCGTTCCCTCCGTTCCGTCACGTTTTTAAAAGAAGTCTCCTGGAAGGGGCATCACGTTAATAAAACCCTCCCGGGGTGCCAGCTGTCGCCAGGAGCGGACGGCAAGCAGCTCCCACGTCGGGGGGCCGTCACGGGAGCGCTCACGGAGTAGACTTCGACAGAAGCTGGGTTCTCACCGATCGGGAGGGTCCGAGCTCGGATGGAGCCCCTCCCCCCACACGGGCCCTACGTGAGGCGGAGAACTGCATCTTCGGGAAGGACCTTGGCTGCTGGGAAACACAGGGGCTGCTCTCTCAAGCGTCCGTCCCTTGTGTGAAAGAGAACGCTGGTCTTGTACTTACAGGTAAGAGCCGTGCGGCCGTTGGCCAGTTTGGAATCCTGGAGCCAGTGGACGGCCTTCGCCCAGGCCCGTTATCTCCCAGCCCGTTATCTCCCACGCCTATCACACTTATTATCACGCCCTGTGGCGGAACGGTCACATTGTTTAAGGGCCTTCCCTCTCTGCTACCTATTTGTCTCCACTACTAACATGCCTTTTACAGGTACTTGAACTTGACATAAATAGAACTGCACCGCACATGCTTCTGATTTCTGACCCTTTTTCTCGCAAGGGCATGTTTAAAGATCCCCCTTATCTGGGAGGCTCCCTCTCCGACCACAAGCCAGCCCTCCGTGCTTACCGCCTGCCCTTCCCCACCTGGAGGTCGGGCTGACCCACCTGTGCCGGGAGCACTCGGCTCATTCCAGTGTCCCTCACACACCCTCCCCCGGCCGCAGGATCCCAAGGAGCCCACCCCCCGCCACTCACCCTGCCCTGCTTCCTTCAGAGCAGGGGTGTCCTCGCCGACCCTGCGGCCTTCCCAAGTTTCACGGGAGCGAGGACACTGTGTGTCCGCTCACGGCTCACACGCCAGGCCTGCAACAGTGAGGTGTGCAGAGCAAGGGAAGAGAAGGGGCAGGAGCCCGAGGGGAGGGTGGAGCATGGAGGAGGCGCACACAGGGACAGACACCAGAAGCGCAGGGCACCAGGGCACTCGCACGCGCGGCTGAGACAAAGCAGGTGTGAGCTGCAGGCTGGTCCCCCACCCCCCTTCCGCTCCTAGGGAGGCCCCAAGGCACATTCCGCCCTCTGGTTCTGAGGCAACACCCTTCTCAAAATAAAGATTTAAAAAAAGTAATAACTGTCCCTGTCTTCTCGGTCGGAGCTAATGGGTTTGCGTCCCTGGCAGCTAAAGGAGCCTCAGGCCACAGATTCCAGGTCAGCTACGGACTCCTCACCCTGGGGTCTTCCCAACCCCTGGCAGGTGCCCGGAGGGGACAACTGAGGCTTCGGGGTGCACAAGCTCTGCCCTGGAAAAGGTGACATCTGCCAGGAAACAGGATGGCACCTGTGCTCAGAGGCAGGAGACAGCACCTCTAGGGACAGCCACCTCTTGGGGACCTAAGAGGGAAGGAGGAAAGACTTCCCAGTGGTGAAGCCTGCGCTGAGACCAAGCCAAGGTGTGACGCAGGCCGAGAAGAGGGGCCGGGGGAGCAGCAGGTGCCAAGGCCTCCATGGGAACCACAGGCGGCACCTGACAACGGGACTGAGGCGGCCCGTGGGAAGTGCACGCAGAAGAGGAAACCTGTTTTTATGTGCTGGTTTTTCAGGAACTGGCTCTCTTAGGTTTTCTGTTCCTTAAATTCACAACAGACCAAGTTGCAAACAAGAAGTGTTCATCTAGGAGGCGTCTGTACGGCTCAGTGGGTTAAGTGTTCAACTTTGGCTCAGGTCACGATCTCACACTTCTGCGTTCGGGCCCCACATCAGGCTCTGTGCTGACACTGCAGAGCCGGCTTGGGGTTCTCCGTCTCCCTGTCTCTGCCCCTCCCCGGTTCACGTGATCTCTCTCTCGCGCTTGCTCTCCAAAATAAACGTTTTTTAACAACAGGCAGGACTGGAAATCCTGGTGGCTCAGTTGGTTGAGCATCCAATCTTGACCTTGGCTCCAGTCATGATCTCATGAACTGTGAAACTGAGCCCCCACGGGACTCTGTGCTGGTGGCAAGGAGCCTGCTTAGGGCTCTCTCTCTCACTCTCTCTGCCCCGTCCCCACTCTTGTGTGTGCTCTCTCTCTCAAAATAAACATTTAAAAACAGGTGGCAAGATTGGAAAAACCATAAAATTCTAAACTATAAACATACGCATCTAGAAAATGATACTATAAAATTCTTAGCATTTTAAACGAAGTATTTAGAAAAAAGTGCTTTATATTATAAGTGGGAATCTGAACCTTTACTATATAACGTTTTAGACATGCAATCTGAACTGTCAAAAAATAACTTCCAGGGGCGCCTGCGGGGCTCAGTCAGCTGGGGGTCTGACTTCAGCTCAGGTCATGACCTCACAGTTTGTGGGTTCAAGCCCCGCGTCAGGCTCTGTGCTGACAGCTCAGAGCCTGGAGCCTGCTTGGGATTCTGTGTCTCCCTCTCTCTCTGCCCCTCCCCCACGCATGCTCTGTCTCTCTCTCTCTCTCTCTCTCTCTCTTTTTCTCTCTGAAAATAAACAAACATTAGAAACAAACAAATACATAAATAAATGACTTTTAAAATACCTGCCCTTTAAAAACCTGGGGGCCCCTGGGTGACTCAGTAGATTAAGCGTCCGACTTCGGCTCAGGTCGTGATCTCACAGTCAGTGAGTTCAAGTCCCGCGTCGGGCTCTGTGCTGACAGCACAGAGCCTGGAGCTGCTTCGGATTCTGTGTCTCCCCGTCTCTCTGCCCCTTCCTTGCTCATGCTCTGTCTCTTAATAATAAGTAAACATTAAAAACATTAAAAAATATATTATAAAAACCCGTATGTGTCTCTCTCTCTCAATAAAATAAAATATAAAATAAGTTTAAGGAGCAAATAGGTGGCTCAGTTGGTTGGGCACCTGATCCCAGGGTCATAAGATCAAGCCCCCCAATGGGCTCCACGCCGGAGCCTGCTTAAGATTCTCTCTCCTCTTTCCCCCTCTGCCCCTCTCCCACACACATATGCACTAGTTCTCAAAAAATAAAATAAACATTGCATCTGCAATTCATCTCCTTGAATCCTGGAATTAAAAATACTAATTTCCTCCTTTCTCTCGGGTCTACTAATGAATACCTACAACCGCCGTGTGCTTGTGTTCATTCTCCCTTAAACAATCCCCACAGTTGAAATCGTAGTTTGTCTATTCTCAACTATAATAAATGTAATCACCGGCAACACAAACTTTTTTTAAAAAGGCAATCAAAACACATTTGGTGTTACTGCCTCGTAGAACGAACCGGTATTCCATTTTCATTTACTTACATCCTGAAATGCACCTCATCCTGCCTCGCCCTCCCCCTCAGCTGTCTGCCTCCACACGCCCCAAGGCATTTTCCTGACTGCATCTAGCACTCGCCTCCAGAGGCCTGGCACTGACAGGTCTGGTGGTGGTTTCTTTACTTTTTTGTCAGTCAGAAACAACCCCTTTCTGGATTTAGAGTCTGGGGACCTTGGGTAAGTCACTTAACCCTCCTGCACCCAGATGAATGGCCTGCTCAAAAGAGAATCATGATTACGAGCCATTCCAAATGGCTATCAGCGGTAACCTTCCCAGGAGGAAGCACTAACAGCTAATAAGGGAAACTTTTTGGAGGCAGAACAACCATTTTACCAGGTTGGACACTGTTGATGAGACATTTTAACTACCCAACTAAAGTCCACCTAGGAAGAAAACACCAGCCACTTAGAAACACAGTTATGGGGGCGCCTGAGGGCTCAGTCGGTTAAGCATCCAGCTTCAGCTCAGGTCATGATCTCGCAGTTCGTGGGCTCAAGCCCCGCATCAGGCTCTGTGCTGACAGCTCAGAGCCTATCTTCAGATTCTGTGTCTCCCTCTCTCTCTAACCCTCCCCTGCTCATGCAGTCTCTCTCTTCTCTCAAAAATAAAAAGAACATAAAAAAAAAATTAGAAACATAGTTATGAACAGACATTCAACTACTCCAAGAACTACTTGGAAAAGATACATTTCCTTATCCTTAAGGAAAGAAAACGTTTAACTTTTATATCTGGTCACTTTCAGAGGAGTTTTTATTTTACTTTTTTAAATTTTTTTAATGTTTTATTTATTTTTGATACAGAGAGAGACAGAGCATGAGAGGGGAAGGGTCAGAGAGAGAGGGAGACACAGAATCCGAAGCAGGCTCCAGGCTCCGAGCTAGCTGTCAGCACAGAGCCTGACGCGGGGCTCGAACCCACGAATGTGAGATCTGACCTGAGCCGAAGTCAGAGGCTTAACCGACTGGGCCCCCCAGGCGCCCCATAGGGGGAGTTTTTAAATATTACAAGTTTTAAGTATGTCAAATTCAATTTTAAATTAATATTTTTTATCCCACATACAAGTTTGCTTTTTATAACTACCTGAAAGCATTAAAAACCTAATAACTATGAATAGCACGCATGATTACATGGCATTTGTCGCCATGACACCTTCCGCCAGTGTCACGCACGGGAGAGAAGTTTAGATTCCACACCGCTTCTCTGAGTAAACAAGAGAGAGATTATTATCCCCATCTTATGTCCAGGAAAATTGAGGTTTTGAGAGTTTTAAAAATAATTTGCCCAAGATGAGACAACTCCAGAAGCAGAAACTTCCAGTAATGGGCTTTACAACCGCTCCAAGTCTTTATCTAGAGCAGGATGGTGCTGGACCAGACCCGGCCATTCTAGCTCTGAAATTCTAGAGCCCAACAGGTCACGTGCTCTCCCCCATGCTGCCGGGGGCCACGCAAGCCTAGGGTGGTAGGTAACTGCCAGATTTATATTTTGCTCATCAGGCCCCGAGAAGCCGCCGCATATTCCCCAGATCTTCCCTAACCACCCCCAATATCGCCTACGACCGGAGGCCTTTGCTACAGCAGTGGCAGCTTTCCTGTTGAGATACGTCCAGCAATTCTTCACTCAACGAACAGGTGAGCCCCGCCTGGCGCAGGAAGGCATGCTGCACGGTGAGTGCGCAGTTTGCTACGTTGAACAGATGCTCCTCTGCAAACTGCGGAGGCCAACACAGCTGACCACTAAGAAAAAGTAATCACTATGAAGAAACGTTCTTGGAATGAGCAGACGCCGGAGCGCGATGATTCCACGGGAGAGTGCGGAGGGCTTCCGCGCACCGCGGAACACAGGGAATGACTTCCACGACGATTCCATCTTCCTAAGCACGGGTATGACCAGCTGCCCTCTAGGAGCAAAGCAGCTCATTCCCTACTCGCAATGGATGCCTTAGGACAGAGGGCCGGCGCCTTGTTCTGAGCTGCCTGGTGGCACAGGGCTGGGGAACAAACATCAACACCGCGCTAATTAACAATCCTATTTTTAAAGAAAAAAGAAGTC
>NC_043713.1:88021968-88023229 GCF_006229205.1 Suricata suricatta
CGGGGTGGCCGGAGGTGGGGGTCCTGGGGAGAGTCGTGGGCGGGGAAGGGGAGGACAGGGGCGCCGGGGTGGGCAGGGCTGGGCGAGGAAGGGAGAGCAGGGCGGGGGGCGCCGGGGGTCGCCGGGCCGGCGCACCCTGCCGCCGCCGCCTGGTGGGTCGCTGTCTCCGCTGTGTCCCTGACGCCCTCCCAGCCGAGAGACAGGAACGCTTATTGCCCTGGCTGGCAGGCGGGGAAACGGAGTGTTTGAGAGCACGGCTTGCCCCGGGGTGGGGGTGGGGGAGCACGGGCAGTGGCCGGGCCTCGGACCCCCTTTTCCGAGCCACGCTCTGCTGCTTCCCCAGGCTGAAGTCGCCCCATCACATCGCCCTGATCCTGATCCTTTGCACGGCACTTGGGACAACCCGAAATTACTCAGCTCTGGTCGGTCCCGCCCTGGGGGTGGATGACAGCTCCCGCAGAGCAGGGGTTTGTCGCCGTGCTCACGGTCTGATCGTTGGGGTCCAGCTCGGGGCCCCGCACGTGGCAGCAGAGATGCACACGGTGCCACCTGCCTGTGGGCGCCGCACTGCCCTGGGTGCTTGCGATGGGCCGCGCCTGTGTTCGCCTTCCGTCCCACCCAGCGCACCTCGCCGCTGGGGTGTGTGGCGCTCAGTGAGGAACTTGAGCAAGTGACCCTTCCCTTGGAGGGAGGGCCGTTCCCTTAGGAATGGAGCGGATCCGGGGCGCCTGGCTGGCTCACTTGGTTAAGTGTCCAACTTCAGCTCAGGTCCTACTTCTCACGGTTGGTGTGTTCGAGCCCCACGTAGGGCTCTGTGCTGACAGCTCAGAGCCTGGAGCCTGTCTTTGGATTCTGTGCCTCCCTCTCTCTCTGACCCTCCCCTGCTCACGCTCTCTCACAAAAATAAAACATTAGGGGCGCCTGGGTGGCTCAGTCGGTTAAGCCTCCGACTTTGGCTCAGGTCAGATCTCACGTTCGTGGGTTCGAGCCCCTCGTCAGGCTCTGTGCTGACAGCTCAGAGCCTGGAGCCTGCTTCTGGTTCTGTGTCTCCTTCTCTCTCTGCCCCTCCCCCTCTCATGCTCTGTCTCTCCCTGTATCAAAAATAAATAAAACATTAAAAAATTTTAAAAAAATGGAGCCGATGGTCGATAGGGCGGTGCCGTGGGAGATGGCAGCACCATGAATAAGATGCTGAGTGAGACTTAAGTGCATGTTTCTAGGATGTGGCCGAGTTGAGAGATTTTAGCCCAACAGTCAATTA
>NC_043713.1:88023329-88032241 GCF_006229205.1 Suricata suricatta
GTCCGGGGGGGTGGGGCTGAGCGGGGGCGGGGCGGGCCTGGGGGGGCGGGGAACAGACGAGGCCGGGAGGAGAGAAGGAGGGGCCTGGGCGGGAGGGCGGGGCCTTCAGGGATGCACCGGGACCGAAGGGAAGGGGGCGGGGCCTTGGAGGAGCGGGGGCCTGGTGGGTCAGCGAACGGACCTACCCGGAAGGGGAGGGGGCGGGCCTTGTAGGCGGGGAATAGGAGGATGGGGAGGGGTGCGGAGGGGTGGGGCGTGTGTGAAGAAGCCAAGGGATCTGGGGTGCAGGGGTGCAGGGGGAGGGGGTCGGGGTTGGTCGAGGTGTGCTGCGGCTGCGTCTTTGCCTGATCAAGCAGATTCATACCTTCTTGATTTGCTTTTCTGTTTTTGTGCTTTCATACTCATTTATAAAACGGTTTTATATCTTTATTTAGTTTTGCGAGTGGGAGAGGGGCAGAGAGAGCGAGAGGAAGACACAGAATCCGAGGCAGGCTCCAGGCTCTGAGCTGTCAGCACAGAGCCTGTACCGGGGCTCCAACTAACAAACCGGGAGATCAGGACCAGAGCCAAAGTCAGACGACCAATCGACTGAGCCACCCAGGCGCCCCTCATTTTGTTTATTTTTTTAAATGGTGAACATTTTGATCAGTATTTCAGCCAGGCTGCAGAGAGGAACTGGGTGCAGCTTTGGGTACTGGCGCCCTGGACAGGCTTTTTCCTGAAGGACCGCCCGCCAGCATCGCCTTCTTGGAAACAGGCAGCTGTGCAGTAATACACGTGGTGCTTGGGGATCCCCACTTCCGGAGGCGGGATCGGGGACGTGCACAGGCCCAGGGCACCGAATGATCTTAAAGAATGTTCTTCTGGGGACGCCTGGTGGCTCAGTCGGTTAAGCTTCCGGCTTCTGCTCAGGTCATGATCTCGCGGTTCATGGGTTCAAGCCCTGCATCGGGCTCTGTGCTGACAGCTAGCTCAGAGCCTGGAGCCTGCTTCGGATTCTGTGTTTCCCTCTCTCTGACTCTCCCCTGCTCGAGCTGACTCTCTCTGTCTCTCAAAAATAAATTTAAAAAAACATTAAAAATTTTAAAAATAAGAATGTTCTTCTGGAAGACGTGTCCTGCATGTTAGCCGCCGGTGCCTCACCCCCCCCCCATCCCCCCTGCCCAGCTTGAGCGTGGCATCCAGACGTCCAGTGGGTGTGGTGCCTCCCCTCAGACACAGGGATGCCCTTGGTCAAAAGCAGTTGAAGGTGATTCCAACCCTGACTAAAGCATCCCAAGAAATATTAAAACAGGTCTCATTTATGACCCACAGCGTCCCTCTTAAAAGCCTCTGTAAGGTTTCCTAGTGCCCCATGCTCTGCACCCCGCACTTCCCAGAGCTCAGTACTCCCCACTCACTCCCAGGACCGTGTCCTCCTGGGCGAGGCAGGTGGGCCACCTTTCTCCCTGGACGTGCGGCCAGCGGCTCTCTCCAGTGAGTGCTGACCACCCACCCCTCAGCCTTTGGTACCCTGGACTTGTAACATGGGAGAGTGTTAGACTGTCAACCAGAACTTCCTTACTCTAACAGGGAAAGAATGAGGGTGTGGATACTAATACATAATTTGTCATTGTTGCCTCTGTTACATACGGACAAATGCAGCGTGACCGTGTCACCTCATAGGGCAAGAGGGACTTGGCAGATTAGGGACTTTCCTGGATTCTGGGGGTGGGCTTAGTCTAAGCACCTGAACCCTTATAAGCAGAGGACTTTTGTCCAGCTGGAAGAGATGTGGCAGAGGGGATGTCAGAGAGACCGCGACTGTGGGAAGGACCCAGTGGCCCATCGCTGGCTCTGCAATGTAGGGTCCAGGTTCGAAGACCAAAGACAGACTCCTGGGAGCTCAGAGTGGACACCAGTGGCCAGCTGACACTCGGCAAGGAAATGGGGACTTCAGTCCTAGGCTTCAAGGACATGGCTTCTGCCAATTACCTGCCTGAGCTTTGAAGCCGCTTCAAGCCGCTTCTTCCTTGTGTCTCCCAATGACTGCTGACCTCTGACCCCTGATGTCAGCCTTCTGAAACCAAAGCAGAGAACCCGACCCAGACTGCTGAGCCCCAGAACTGTGGCTCAATAAACACGTATTGTGTAAAGCTGCTAAATGCTTATGATTTGTTATGGCAACAATAGAAATCTAATACGGAATTTAGCCCCCGGAGGATAGGGCACAAATGCTGTATTACACGACCCTTTTCAAGGAATGTTACAAGTAATGATTGAAAAAGCGAGTGGAGTGACTTTGCTAACTGCTGGTCTTGGTGTCCCTCCTCCCTACCCATAAGCCTTTGGTTGACATGAACGGAATTAAGAAATCATCCACTTAGTCCCCGGGGAGTGAGAAGTGACTCCACGGAGCTAGAACAGAACCCAAAGCCTCCTGAAATCAAGGTAGGAAGCCTCCAGGCCACGACGCCCAGGAAGGGCAAGACACCGCCTGGCATGTTGTCTCCAGCTTGCTTCTGTGTAGCCTAGACATTTCCTCGAGACCCCTGGGTTTATTTTCCCTGACTGACTCACCCATGAGAAATGTTTGCTTGCGGCATCTTTGCTTCTTCAGTGCACTGAAGTTTCAGCCAACACTCCAAAGTTTACAGTACCTTGCTAACAGGGTGTGCAGACTTATGGGACAGTTTATAATTTTTATACATAAATTATTTACTCACTTGGAGTAAAAGCCAGAGTCCTCACAGTGGTCTGGGAGGGCATGCACCATCTGAGCATGCCCAGTACCTCCAGGGTCTCATCTTCCAGCACACTTCCCTCCGCTCACTCCCTGCCAGTCCCACTCTACCCCAGACCCTTTGCACTGGCTGTGCCTGTCTTAATGCTCTCTCCACTGATAGCTAGGAAGCTTGGTCCCTTGCTTCCTTCAAGACTTTGATCCTATGAAACCTTCTCTGTGGCGGCTGTCCTTGTCCTACCCTGTTAAAAATTGCGCCCTCGGGCCATCTGGGGACTCAGTTGGCTAAGCGTCAGACTTCAGCTCAGGTCATGATCTCATGGTTCGTTGGTTTGAGCCCCACGTCGGGCTCTGTGCTGACAGCTCAGAGCCTGGAGCCTGTGTCAGATTCTGGGTCTCGCTCTCTCTCTGCCCCTCCCCCACTCATGCTCTGTTTCTCTCTGTATCAGTAATAAATAAATATAAAAAAAGTTATAATTGCACTGTCTTCATACACCAAACCCCTTATTCTCTTCCCCTCGGAGCACCATAGCCCTCTGACGAGCTGCATCATACACACGTGTGTTTTTTTGCTGTTTATTATTTGTCTCTTTCCTCTAGAATGCTCACTCCATACAAAGAAGGCAGGGACTTTTGGCCACTACTCCCTAATTATCTCCAACACTGACAAGGGGCCCGGCACATATGAAGTGTTAAATATCTGTTAAGTGAATGAAAAGTTATGCCATAAGATTTGCTTTTATACATGTGCCCTTTCTGGAGTAAATTTCATTACCATAGTGGGCGAGTTATGGCAAAGTACAGGACACTGAACTTCGGGCCAGAGTCTGATTTGAACCGAGCAAGGTTCCTGCCTATTTTAAAATTCAGTGATTGTAAATTTATTTATTTTTATTGGACTTAATGAAACACTAGAGGAAATTTTTTTTTATTTTTTTATTTTTTAACATTTATTTCTTGGAAAGAGAAAGAGAGAGAGACAGAGCACAAGCAGGGGAGGGGCAGAGAGAGAGGAAGACACAATCCGAAGCAGCTCCAGGCTCTGAGCTGTCCGCACAGACCCCGACGTGGGGCTTGAGCCCATGAACTGAGCCAGAGTTGGATGCCTAACTGACTGAGCCACCCAGGCGCCTGGTAAAAATCCATTCAAAGTCGGAACCCTGAAGAAGGATGGTCAGTGGGCCATAGAGGGTTTGTTCTGATCATAAGTCGAAGAATCCCCGGCGCCCTGATCCTGTGGGCACCAGGTACCTGTGAATGAGGAAATGCAGTTGCCTTGGGTAACGTATCGTTATGCTAAGCTGAGAACAGGCTACTCTTTTAAAGATGGGGCTGAATATATTGTCTGGAAAAAGCTTTATGATGTCACGTACTGTCACGTACTGTATTAGCTCCAGCTTAGTGGCTCAAAGCAAAACACGTTTAGGATCTTATACTCGTGGGAGCTGGAGGTCCGGCTGAGCTAAATTTCACCTTTCTGGAGGCTCTGGGAGAGAACCCGTCTCCTCCCGTGTCCCGGCTCCTAGAGGCACCACACCGGCTGGTGGCCATTCCTCCAGGTCCCAAGCCAGCCCACGCCTCTGCCCTCGTCACACCTTTTGTCTGACCGCGGCCAGTGCTCCACATTGTGGGACTCATGTGATTAGACAAGGCTTCCTTGGACAGTGTCCCCTCTAAGGTCCGTATTGCTGATCACTTCTGCAGAGTCCCTTTTGGGGACACACAGCCAGGGGCTTTTGGGAACAGAGCACGGACGCCCCCAGGGGGCATTATTCTGCTTATATTTCGGAGAATTGTTTTATGTAATCCTGTGTGTGAATAGAAAGGACACAGGATTAAAAACATCGTAGATCAAGGCGCCTGGGGGGCTCAGTGGGTTGAGCGTCCGACTTCGGCTCAGGACATGATCCCACGGTTTGTGGGTTCAAGCCCCACATCAGGCTCTGTGCCAACCACTAGCTCAGAGCCTGGAGCCTGCTTTGCATTGTGTGTCTCTTTCTCTCTCTGCCCCACTTCTGTTCACTCTCTGTCTCTCAAAAATCAATAAATGTAAAAAAAATTTTTTTAATAAAATAAAAAAATTATAGATCAAGACTTGTGACCTTTTCTTGGGATCGATGTCATCCAAGAGATAAAGATTCTTGAAGTGCTATGATCAGGTCCCTCCCGAGGAGCCACTTGCGGGCTGAAGCAGCAGCCCATGGGGATGAAAAGACACACACATCCCTGATAATCAGGAAACACGGATCGATTAAAACTGCAGAGGGACGGGGTGTGCGGCTGGCTCAGTAGGAGGAGTGCGCGAGGAGGGGTGCGTGAGGAGGAGTGCGTGACTCTTGATCTCAGGGTTGTGAGTTCCAGCCCCACATGGGTGTAGAGATTACTCACAAGTAAAATTTTAAAACAACACCAACAACACTATCAAACTGCACACACATCCCTTGGCCTCCCAATTCCTCCTGAGAAATCTAAAGAGTCGAGGCCGTAAAGCCCCAGGCCGCACATCTGTATGTTTAAGGACATTGACGACGAAATTGTTTTACTGGAAAAAGGCTAAAACACGCCTCAATCTCTGTTGACGGTGGGAAGCTTGAATGACATGACGTATTATGTAAGTCAGACGGTGACGTCAAACGACACACAGTCCTGCCGTTTCCCCAGCCTCCGGGCGAGCGCGCTGATGCGCATGGGTGGTTCTGAGACACGCGGTCAGTGTCCAGCAAAGGACACACTCGTCACACAACCCGAGGCTTGTGCCCCAGTTCTCAACCGTTCTAGCAAAGCTCACTGTGATTTTATGAAATTTTTTAGAAGCCCTGTGTTATGCTTGAAATGTGACCCCCTAGAAAGATATGCTGAAGTCCTAACCCTCCCATACCTGTACATGTGAACTTATTTGACATTTTTTAAACATTAACTTTTGAAAGACGGAGAGACAGTGTGATCAGGGGAGGGGCAGAGAGAGAGACACACACACAGAATCCAAAGCAGGTTCCAGGCTCTGAGCTGTCAGCATAGAGCCCGATGTGGGGCTCGAACCCACAAACCAAACCATGAGATCATGACAAGAGCCTAAGCCGGACGCTCAACCGACTGAGCCCCCCAGGCGCCCTTATTGACCTTATTTGAACACAGGGTCATTAAAGACAGGAGTGAGTTAAGAGATGTGATCATTAGGGTGGGTCCTGACCTCATACGACCCGCCCCGTGTCCTCGTCAGAAGAGAGTAGGACACAGACACGCAGAGGGAGGCCACACGACGTGGCGGGAGCCGGCTCTAGAAAACCCCGAAGGCCGCAGGGCCCCCTCGGCGAGCCAGGGATCATCAGCAGTATCAGAAGCTGAGAGAAAAGCCTGGAACAGATTCTCCCCCAGAGCCTTCAGAGAGCATGGCCTTCCCAACACCTTGGTTTCAGACTTCCAGAAGAGTGAGAGGACAAATTTCTGTTATTTTAAGGCACCTCCTTTGTGGTGTTTTTTTCGGCACCCCGGGAAGCCAATACGCCCTGCAATTAGCTTATAAATAGCACAGTTATGTTGCATCAGTGATGACCATGTCTTATAAGAACTAGTTCGTTCAAAGTAAGCATTTAAGATGTACCACGGTTTGCAAAACCCTGAAAAAATATATACTGAACATTAAAATGCATATACACTTGAAGATACACTAAGAAAATATATACGCTGGAATTTTTCATAGAAGTTGTGAATCTATATGTCCACATATAAATATCTATATATCCTACCACATGTAGGTGCTGTATCTACATAGAGATGCTGTGTAGATACTATGTACAGATCACACAGACACTAGAGCTCTCTCTTTCCGAAGGGAAATACAACCCTCTGGATCCAGCTGGATTTCTAGAGATATACACACAGACATCGGTATCTAGATCCGTCTAAAGTGCCCCAGGCCTGTCACAACCCCTGACTAGGACTGTTTGGCTCCAGGGGTACCTGGGTGGTTCAGTAAACGGCCGACTTCAGCTCAGGTCATGATCTCACAGTTCATGGGTTCGAGTCCCACGTGGGGCTCTGTGCTGACAGCTCAGAGTCTGGGGCCTGCTTTGGGTTCTGTACCTCCTTCTCTCTCTGCCCCTCCCCTGCTTATGCTCTGTCTCTCTCTCTCTCCTCTCTCTCTCAAAAATAAATAAACATTAAAAAAATTTATACAATAGGTGTAAATAAACTTATTATTAAAAAAAACAACAACAGTGATGTTTTGTTCTGTGACACCCCTGTGTTGTCTTAGGGCATTTTCTGTCCTCTCTCTTAGACCAGACTCCGCTAGAGATGCACGGCCCGCGGGGTGGACGCTGTGGCACAGAGCGCACTCTGGGCCACCGCGGCTGCCAGCAGGTGGCTTTGAAGGTCCCTCTCGCTGTACAGAAGCAGCCACTGTTCTTACCACACGGGCCTTCGTGCGCTCATCCACCCCGAGCTCACGCAGAAACACGGTCTGAACGCGGGCGCTTGTAAATCTGCTCCGGCCGCGGCCTCCCCGCGGTCCCTGGCTACTCCAGGCAGCCCCTCTACCTCAGGGCCGCTGCACATGCCATACCCTGTCTCTGGAATGATCTTTCCTCAGATATCTCTGTGGGATTTTCCCTCACGTTCTACAGGCCTTTGCTCAAACGTCACCACCGCAGGGAAGGCCTGTTGGTCTCTCTCCCCCTCCTCTGGCGCTCCGAACCTTCCATATCTATATAAAGCTATTATCACATCTTTCTTGAACTTGCTTCTCATTATCCTTTGAAATCTAACCCTTTTGATACAGACGAACTTGCTTCCTTTTAGGTGCTGTACAGTAATCCAGTGAAATATTTCTACGTTTCCCTGTCAAGGGCTATGTACGGAAGCTCTGTTTGTTACTATTGTGTCCCAGGAAGCACCATGACACTGCCCCCTGCACATCGGTGGGCCTAACTCCAGGGAACCTCTCTAGGAGTGGAAGTAGAAGGTCTCCAGCTTTCGGCCTTGATGCTTTACCAGTTCCACCAGTCGCACGGAGGATCTGTTTGGTGTTTTCCTGAGGGTCCTTTGGGGGACTGGGACTTGAGTACCCAGCAGGCAGGTTCTCAGAAGTGTTGTGACCAATTTATGGTCACTGGGGTTCTCAAAAGGCTTGCGTGCCAAGTGTACTCAGGACTAGGTGGCTAACTCCTCCTTGGTCACTTGGGTTCTCTTCGCTCTGGAAGAGTCCCCACGGTGGAATCCTTTCTGAGCAACCTGACGACTCTGATGGGCCCTCAGCTGCCTGCTCTTGCTGCGAGGTGGATGGTGCTTGCAGGGGGGACCACGAAGAGGGAGGTTGACGAGACTGTGGCTGTCCACACAAAGGCCCAAAACCGACCTGAGATTTAGGATAAGAGGTTGGAGGACTCCGTCCGGCCCAAATCCTTGCTAACCACCAACGGATGGTAGTAACAATCAACGCTTCTCGGGCCTGTGGCTTCTCTCTTTTTCTACCTATTTTGACCTTCTGAGGTGGGTGTCCCCCATAGCCTGTGAGTGCTGAGTACAGGATGGGGCCTGCCTGCACTCTGACAGCTTAATCCCCTCCGAAGTCTGGAACCTACACATTCACGTATTGCATCGAATGAGTGTAACTACGGCAAGAGCTGCTGAAGTTGAAAACACACAATTTCATCATCCTATTTGCAGGATACGTCACCAAGGCTGCTGACCAATTAGAAGCTTTAAGAAAAGGTGGCTGGCTTTTCCAGGAGGGAAAAAAACAGGTCTTTGCATCTTTTACCCCCCAGTAGGTCCTGGTTGAGGCCAGGGACGCAGAGGTGAGGGTGGGGGTAACTGGAAACACAGAGAAGGGGCAGGGAGGCAAGGGGAGAAAGAGAAGAGGGGAGTGAATGAAAGGGGCCAGGTATGGGGGAGGGGTGTGGGGACAAGGGGCTGAGAAGATGTGCTAGGGACTGGGGTGAGAGGAGATAGAAAAGGGGCTGGGGGCACAGGGGAGAGTCCAACGTGCGGACCCCTGTGCCGCGATGGCACGGCGAGCCCCCCAGCTGGGGTGGCCCTGGGCTTTGTGTGGGCCGCTCCCTGCGAATTTCCCGCCCAAGGGCCCTGCCCTCGGCTCCCAGTTCCGTAGCGCGGCCGCATCTGGGCGCGCCGTGTCGCCGTCGGCGCATGCGCGCGCGCGCACCCGCCCCCCGGGCCAGCGCATGTGGCC
>NC_043713.1:88032341-88037054 GCF_006229205.1 Suricata suricatta
GAATAGCACCAGCGCGATGGCTGCCCAGGGAGAGCCCCAAGTCCAGTTCAAAGTAGGTCGTCGCCGGGGGTGGGTGCTGCCTGCGGGGAGGCGCGGGGGCCTCGAGCGCGTGCTGGCCGCCGCCGTGTCGTTGCGGCGGTTCCTCGCGGGCCCCGGCAGCGGGCGGGGGTGTGGGCTCCCTGGAACGCGCGGGGACGCCGCGGTGCCCAAGTTTGATTCGTCCGAGTCATCGCGCGGCCGCCGCGGGGAGGCCTTTGTTTCGGAGCGGCCTCGGGACCCGCAACGTTGGCGTTAGGGGTCGCGGACGCGTGTCCGCAGGGGGCCCAACGGCCCCGGGGTTCCAGGGTTCTGAAACGTGACGTCGTCGGGGGTATTCCAAGAATTCGCCTCCTCGCAGCTCGTGTTGGTCGGCGATGGTGGTACTGGGAAGACCACGTTCGTGAAGCGCCATCTGACCGGTGAATTTGAGAAGAAGTATGTAGGTACGTGGGGGCGACGCGGGCGGGGGACCTGCGAGGGGCGCCGCTCGCGGGCTAACGGTGTCCTGTCGTGTTGCAGCCACCTTGGGCGTGGAGGTCCACCCCCTCGTGTTCCACACGAACAGAGGGCCCATCAAGTTCAACGTGTGGGACACGGCTGGGCAGGAGAAGTTCGGGGGGCTCAGAGATGGCTACTACATCCAAGGTAGGGGCGTCACGTGCGCTGGGGCCGCCGTCTGTTCCGGGAAAGCCTCAGGCCGACTGCCCGGCGTTGTGTGACTCGCACAGATTCGGGGAGGGCAGGGTCCGTGGAGGTTGCGGGGCGCGTCCGCTGCTGTGTCATGATGGGCACCGTTCCGCGCGGACCGCTTGCTCCGGAGTTTCACGGGATCAGCGGCTTCGGGAAAAGCAGCTTTTTTGTCCCTCAATTAAGTTTTGCAGGTTTTTTTTTTTCCCTAAAGTGCTTGACGGCAATTTTATTGCACCAAATAAAGGTGGACAAAGAAAACGCCTGAAATTTCATTCCTGTGATCAAAAGTTGTTGGGAATCCTTCACATCCCATTAGCCTCTTTTGAATATGTACATTTATGTGGACTTGTTTTTGCCCGCCAAAAATGTTGAGCTAAAAGCTATTGGACTATGTATTTGTGGCTTGTTGTCTTGTATCGTGAATTTCCTTACAGTTTATTCTAGAAACTTGAGTATTTTGGGTTTTTATTCAAAGTTTTTTAAATATTTATTTAGTTTTGAGAGAGAGACACAGCAAGCACGGGTGGGGAGGAGCGGAGAGAGGGAGACACAGAATCGGAAGCAGCTCCAGGCTCTGAGCTGTCAGCACGGAGCGGGACGCGGGACTTGAACTCGCGAGCTGCTAGATCATGACCTGAGCCGAAGGTGGACTCTCAACTGACTGTGCCCCCCAGGCGCCCCTAGACTTCAGTGTTTTTAAGCAAAGGAATAACCTGTTCTGCTGTATTTAGTCATTTTGGGACCTTTTAAAAGGGGCTTCCTAGATCTGCGTAGGGGAGCCGAGTGGCCTGGAATGTTGATTTACTGTTGATCCACTTCAGATTTTGGGATGAGACCGAATTGATGAAGTGTCGCAGGGACAGAGGGGTTGTGGCAAGCTGGTCACTCGCTCTTCAGCGGGAAGTGGGCATTTAAACCTTGTGTGTCAAGTGGTTTAAGACTTTCTGACTTGGAAGCGGCCTGGAGAATGAGCGGAGAAATGACCACGTTCCGGCCTGTGGTCCTCAGCTCCTCCGCGTCGTTGGCCTGTGCGCGGCCTCCTGGGTGACGGTTACTGCCAATCTCTCTTTCAGCCCAGTGTGCCATCATAATGTTTGATGTCACCTCGAGGGTCACTTACAAGAACGTGCCTAACTGGCATCGAGACTTGGTGCGGGTGTGCGAGAACATCCCCATCGTGCTCTGCGGCAACAAGGTGGACATTAAGGACAGGAAAGTGAAGGCAAAATCTATTGTCTTCCACCGAAAGAAGAACCTCCAGGTATGTGTCTTGGAACGTCTCATTCAGGGCGTCGGGGCCCGGTCACGCGCTGCGTAGCCGCGTCGTGCGGCTCCAAGGAACTGGGCGGCGTTCGGAACCTGCCCTAGAGAGGTCGCTGGGGACTAGATACCTTCTGACTAACTGAGCTTCTTTTTTAAACAGTACTATGACATTTCTGCCAAAAGTAACTACAACTTTGAGAAGCCCTTCCTGTGGCTGGCGAGGAAGCTGATCGGAGACCCGAACTTGGAGTTCGTCGCCATGCCCGCGCTCGCCCCGCCCGAGGTGGTCATGGACCCCGCTCTGGCAGCGCAGTACGAGCACGATCTAGAGGTGAGGCGTCCGCGCCGGCGGGGCTGCTGGGGCGCCGCGGGGGCGTCCCGGGGCCCGCGCCTCACCGCCCGTGTCTGTCCCCAGGTCGCGCAGACCACTGCCCTCCCGGACGAGGACGACGACCTGTGAGCGGCGGGACCGGCGTCAGAAGTCTAGTTTTATAGGCAGCTGTCCTGTGGCGGCAGTGGTGCGGCGTGGTTGCCACTTTATTACATAGCTGAGCAGAACGTGTGCGTCGGGGTGCTGGAGGAGACGGATGGGCTTCGGAGTGAATGGCAGTTTAAAAAGTACCTTCATTTTTTGGACCTGCGTGTTTAGCTGTTTTGGAACGCAGTTGTTTCCTTCCTGAGTTTCAAATATAAGACTGCTATAGTCACATCCCAACACCCAGCGGTGAGGTCTCGTTTGTCACTGTCCTTCCCATTCCTTTTCGTTTAGAATAAAGTTGTATTTCAAATATGTAAGCAAGTGAACTCCTCCCTTGGTAAGCATTTTGAAAACCGCTAACGAAGATTGTGCCGTGTGACCATTCAGATTGCTGTTCTGAGTATCCCATCATGCGAAGTATCCCGGGTGACGTTCTTTCTTGTGCGTTTGAATCATTCCACACGAATGGTAGGACAGCCGTCACCAGAGTTCTGTCGGGTGAGTTGTCACGAAGTATGGACACGGTCCTGCGGTGAAGCTACGGCAGCGTCCGCCCCACCTGCCTCTTAGGAGTATGTGCCCCTTAGAGAAGAGCTTGGGGCCCACGCGACCCTTCCGCGACAGTGGTGTGCTTCAGTAGACGGTCCAAATAGGTATTTTAAGAATTAGAGTTGCTATTACTTGGTGGTGAATGTAATTGTGCGTTAATGTAGAGCTTCTGGAAGTCAGGTGAATACAGGTGACGGCAGGAGCCGGAAAAGTCTCGTTCGTCAGAAATAAGGTGTGCGGTTGTTGGCTGCTTGTCTCGTGGTGGCGTGTCTGACGTGAGGCTGGTTTTCAGGAGCACGTTCCGTGTTCACCCCTGCTTCCACGTATGCCCGAGCTTTGACGGTTTCTGTTGGACACCCCGCGGCTTTCCTGGGTTTCCCTAAAGGCTCTCTGGCTAGGTCGAGGGCACAAATATGACAGCAGAAAAGTAGACCTTAGAGGGGCTTCTCAGTAAATGAAAACATTGCAAAATTCCATTGGCGTAAACCATTTAGTTTTGCATGATTTCCACATTTAAGGATGAGGCTATCTTATTTGAGTTTGGTCCCATCATTGCTTAACTGTAGCAGTTCAGTCTTCAGCTCTGGCTCCCGTGAGGACCGCTGTAGTTCAGTTACCGACGTTCTTGAAGCGTCTGTCCGCTCGCCTGTAGACGATCCTGCCGCCCGAAAACACCGGAAGGGGACGTGCTCCAGGGGCGGGACCGCGGGTCAGTGTTGCGGAGCGTTGGCAGGAGGTTGGGTGCCGCGCGCTGCACTGCTTGCTCGGCCTCACGCCAGGCGCGCAGTCGGAGGTGGGATCAGACTCTTCCGTGACTGGGACGGAGCCGTTGGGGTCCTGGCACGAGGCGCACGTGGTGTTGGTGGCCCACGTGGAATGCTGGCGTCCCGTGAATATTAAGAACGTGAAAGGCCGTTTGGAAGCTACTCACCGGTGGAACGTGCGGAGGGGGACGAGTCTTACTGAATCTGCTGCAACATACACTGCTTTTTGTCTGGATTTCCTGCATCTTCTCCAGAACTCGCTGTGGGAAGCAGTGAGGAGTCAGCACCGTGGCCGGTGTGTGGGGACGGCCCTGCGCAGGCCGGAGCCCCCGGGAACGCTCTTCCCTCCGTCCTCGTCTGCGGCCCGGCGGGGGAGCCTTGAATGGAGGGCCGCCCGGGCCCCGGTTGAGCTGATGCAGCCCAGGGATGGTCTGTCGGTGAAATCGCGGGAAACCGTTTGGGTTCACACGAAGTTGGAAAGTTGGTGCCGTGGGGAGCGTCGGGCCCGTTGGGCGAGTTGTCGCGAGTGAGCCGACAAGCACGGGTAGAGTGCGCAGGGCTGCAGGAACATGTCAAACGGCTGAAGGAGACCTTTCTTGGCGGAGAAGTGCGTGTGAACCTGAAGCAACTCGCCTGAGGGGTTCTGGGGTTTTCTGAGAGTCACCATCTCGGGGAATTCAGTGTCGAGCGCCTGCTACAGATTGACGTGCTGGTTGTGCACATGAGGCGCACTTGACCTGTTTTGAGGACTCCCTCCACCGTGTGGGGCTGCGGGCGTCTGGTCAGCAATTCCAGAAGCAGGCAGGCGCCCCGCTCCGGTGAGGGGCACCTCCACCCTTCCCGCCGCCTCGACCCTCCCAGCCTGGGAGGTGGGCCCGACCGATGCACCCCGCGCCTAGAGGCCTGTTCGGGAAGTGGGTGTCCGTCTGC
>NC_043713.1:88037154-88058806 GCF_006229205.1 Suricata suricatta
CCGACGGGGCGCGCGGCTGGCTCCCACTCGGCCGCTGTACACACGCCCGTCCCCGCAGGCCGGCGCTGGAGTGCGCTGCGCCTGCGCGGTACACTTTTGAAAAAAGTTCAGCGATTTGGACAGTTAAGACCTAGAGCCACCCCACTTCCCTACCACGTAGAGGTGACTCGTGATGCTTTGTCACACGGGGTTCAGATGTTTTTCCAAAGAGCAGGCTGTGCTAAAATACTGTTTCATGACCATTTTTTACTTTTTATCATGGGCACTTTTTATCTGTGCCAGATGGTTTTACACCACTTGACAGTGGCTGGGAACCTGCAGTGCGCATGTGCCGCCCCGCGGGCTGAGGGGCGTGGTGAGCGTGGTGCGTGTGTCTCCCGCGCCTCCCGGATGGGCGCAGCCTGGAAGGGGAATTTATTCCCAGCGCTCGGAACTTGGCGCACTGCTCAAACAGCCCTGTTTTTAATCGCAACTTTTGAAGATGTGCTCTGCTTTACCAAATCCCAGTAGATGGAAAAGCAAAATTATTTTTTATTTTTCTTTTTAAGTTTATTTTGAGAGAGAGTGCAAGTGGGGGAGGGGCAGAGAGGAGAGAGAGAATCCCAAGCAGACTCTGCACTGTTGGAACCCGTGAACCACGAGATCATGACCTGAGCCAAAATCAAGAGTCAGATGCTCAACCGACTGAGCCACCCAGCACCCCAAAAATTATTTTTTTAAGCTTTGAGGGGATGCTTGGGTGCTCAGTCGGTTGAGCATCTGACTCTTGATTTTGCTTCAGGTCATGACCTCGCCGTTTGTGACTGAGCTGCCGCTGGGCTCTGCAGGGTCAGATCCCGCCTCCCCCTCCCTCTGTGCCCCTCGCCAGCTGGTGCACACCCACGTGCTCTCGAGCTCCCCCCTCTTCAAATGTATAAAAGCAAAAAAGTCCTGTGTGTGCGTTTCGCCGTGCTGTCTTCACATCCCGTCCCCAGCCTCTGACACGGTGCCGGAGGCAGACACCCGTGTGCGCGGAACTAATCCTGTCAAGCCCCCTCGCTGCCGCTGCCTGTGAGCGGTTCTGTGTGTTCGGAGGTCTACAGAGCAAGGGGTACGCTCACCCCCTCTTCAAGTAGTCGCCTTGTGCGTGCTCCCGTCTGCAGCCGGGGAGATCTGGGCTGGTGCGGCTGGGGCTGGATTTACAGGGAGAAGAGGGGGTGGGGCGCTCCGGAGAACAGGCGGTGGTAACACGGAGCTGGACACTCCCCCCACGTAACAGCCCGGGTCCCTCAAACCACTGACCCGGGGGCCCTGACGGGGTCGCCACATGCGTGTCCCACCCTGTGCTTTGTCAGGAGGTCCCGGTCACCGAGGCTGTCGCAGCAGCACAGACGGGGGGCAGGGGGCCCGGGGTCTTCTTACCCGAACACTGTGATCCGAGTTCCTGAAAGGAGGCTTCGTCACTAGACTGAGCAGTGCTGACCTGAGATGGGTCCCAGCCCTGCCATCGCTCCCCCCTGTGCTCCGGGCTCCCGTTTCCCAAGATCCTCCACTATGGATGCCTCGATTCCAGAGGTCGGGGCCTGTCCCCACGCAGCCTGGTAACTGCTGCCTCAGGAGCTGGGGTGGCCGTGCTGGGAAGCAGTCTCCACACCACCCGGCAGTCAGAGGGGGGCTGCAGGCCTCAGGCACACAGATCCTGGGTCTGGGCACACCGCTGCCCCCAGGGATGGGGCGCCGCCCGCAGGGCCACGGGGAGGAGACGGGAGCACCGAGCTGTCCCGCGTTGTAATGAAAATGGTTATGTGTTCTCCAGATAATTGTTAATAACCACATGGACCGTTAACATAGTTTTCACATAAATGAACATCTTGTGTGTACGGCCTGACCGGGGTTTTCTTTCCAGGACGTTGGAGTGGGATTATTTGGTCAGAGCTGACGAAAGTCACTGGGTTCTACAGCCGTCGTCCCCCGGCTCTTCTGGGACCTGATTTATTTTTTTAATATCTTGGACTTCCTCGGTCGTTTCTCCCGGCTCATCCTGGAACATTAAGGTTATAGCTGTGACCTTTTCAAGAGGATGCGTCTTCGGCAGCAGCTCCTGGCGTGTTCACCTCTGTCCCCTCGTCCTCCCTCCCAGATGTCCCCTCCCTTCACCGGGCACCTCGGTGCTGCCTGTTGGGGGGAACTCCGTCGCCCTGAACTTCTGGAAGGGGAGGGATGGGCTCCGGCGGCCTTCCGCATCTTTAAGAAGCATCTGCAAACTTACAAATTCCCTGGTTCCTACCGCCCCGGCTTTTCTGGGGACTCGGGGTCTGCTTTGCTTCTTTCTTCCCTATCCTGCCTGCTTGGGAACCTGTCCCTCGAAGCTTCTCCTAGCAGGAGCTTCTGGCCTGGACCAACAGGGCACCCAGACCCGGGCGTCCTCAGTCAGGTGACATTTATCACAGTCCCGAAGGTTCGGAGTCCAAGGTCAAGGTTCTGCAGAGATTGGATTCTGCTGAGGCTCTGTCTCAGGCCATCAGGAGTCCTACCCTGTTCGAGCTCCACCCCGTGACCTCCCTGCTGCCCCCTACCCCAGCCCCGCCCCATCCCAATCCAGCCACCCTGGGGGGCTAGGGCTTCAGCATGGGATTTTGAGGGGCATAGGCATCCACCCTACAACTTGTTGGTTTTGAGAGTTCACCAGGTGCAGGTGGTCCTTGAACCCTCCTGGTAATCGCTTCTTGCTGTGCAGAGAGGCAACCGGCCCTCCGCTCCCCACTCCCCACCCCCCACCCGCAGGGGTGCTGGTGCCCTCAGGGGCTTCTGGGTATCAGGATTTATCCCTGCGGTTGCTTTGGTTTGATTGATGTGATTGCTCCTGCTGCCCCTACACGGTCACCGCCAGTCCCCCTCCCCCAAAGCCCCGCCTGAGAAATATTACTGCCCAAAACATTGAACCTGAATTGGAGGTAGCTCTTAACCGCTACCTCCAATTCCAATTATAGAAATACGTTAACTCACACTGGTCAGCTAAGTCCAGAATATGGGAAACTCCCAGAACAACCAACTTCCTGGGGGGGGGGGGGGTAGAACGAGGGGGAAGGGGAAGTTGTGACTTAAAAAGAGCCCTGGAAGCAATCCGTGCGCCTGGTCTGATCTCGATTTTGGCGAGGTCTAGCCAGGGCTGCTGCACGGCCCAGAAACTCGCCTGTGGTCCCACCGGTGGCAACGCTGGTCGTCTGAGTGTGTCACGCGTGGTTTACACGGCAGCTTTTGCCGGCGTTAGGACATTTCTGTAGGGGAGGACAGAGTCGGGGTCAGCCTCCATCTCCCGGCGTGAGCGCTGACCCGGAGTGCGGCTCGCCCGGGTAGGGACTGCGAGGCGGCGGTTCCCTAGCCCGGCTCCGGCTGGCACTCTCGTGAAGAGGCAGGGACGGGAGAATCAGTACCTGATGCTTGTCCCTTATCAATCTTCTCGGTAGTGATGTGAGGTCCTAGCAAGCCCCGAGCTGACCAACCAGGCTGTCTGTGGCGTCGTGATGCGCCTGTGTGTTTCTGTGTATTTGTTGTGCTTCACGATCACAGTGATTATGTCCCGGTCCAGTGGTCAGACTGTGCTCTCTCTGTCCAGTGCGGGCCCACCGGGGAGTCCGAGATCACTTGGATAGGATCCTTTGCTCTTTCAATAACGTTTTTGCTTGCAGGCGCGGCCGTGTCCTGGGGTCTTCCTGACCCTTCTTGCTTTAGACCCGGCAGCAGGGATTCCCCAAGAAGCCCTGGGGGGGCGGGGTGCTGTCTGGAGGCCAGGATCTAGGTGTCCCGATATCTGCCCTTACTAGTTGGTCCTTGTGTCTGGCTTTGTGGTTGGTAGAGACAGAAAATACGTATTTTCTGAAGGGAAAAAATGAAATCGGTTCACATTGTTCTATTCAATTAAAAATTAAGATTATGACTTTTACTTCTTTGGCTTTATATTTACATCTTTTTAAGCGCTGAAATCTTGGTTTTTAATAATGTCATTATAATTATGTAATAGCTTTCTCCTACAGCACATCATAGATCTAGGATAACATTGCCAGTATTCCCACTTAAGAAAATAACGTGATGTAGTTTGATTTGTCTCTTCCTCTGTTTTCCTTCCCACTAACCACACATGCTGTTAAATGTGGTGCTTTAAAATCACTTGAGGGGGCACCTGGGTGGCTCGGTCCGTTAAGCATCTGACTCCGGCTCAGGTCATGATCTCACAGTTTGTGAGTTCGAGCCCCACATCAGGCTCTGTGTTGACAGCTCAGAGCCTGGAGCCTGCCTTGGATTCTAAGTCTCCCTCTCTCTCTGCCCTTCCCCTACTCATGCTCTCTCTTTTTCTCAAAAATAAACATTAAAAAAAAAATCACTTGAAAAAATTCTCTGTGGTTGAACCATTGACTTGGTACAGAGTTGGGTTCATTTATTTTGGCTTTTCTAAAGGATTTTTTCTTTTTTATTTTTTAACATTTATTTGTCTTTGACAGAGAAAGAGACACAGAGCGTGAGGGGGTACAGTCAGAGAGAGGGAGGGAGACACAGAAACAAAAGCAGGCCCCAGGCTCTGAGCTGTCAGCACAGAGCCCAACGCAGGGCTTAAACCCAAAAACCGTGAGATCATGACCTGAGCCGAAGTCGGATGCGCAACCAACTGAGCCCCCAGGCGCCTCTCTATTCCCCTTTTCTTACCCAAAAGTTTTCATACTATGTATGTTCTGAATTTTAAGTGATACCCTGGACAGACTCTGTAACAATAAGATGTCTTATGTAATACGGCTTTGAGTTCTTACACCTGCATTGGCACATAGACATATATATTTACGTTTATTTAAGTGATCTCTACACCCCATATGAGGCTTGATCTCAAGACCCCGAGCTGGAGAGTCACACGCTCTTCCCGCTGCGCCGGTGGCGCCCCGGGCGCAGTGCAGGTAACAGTGACGGATGCGCGCAGCAGCCCCCGTCAGCGGGCAGTCTGCTGAAAGAACGTCTCACACACAGAACATCTCAGCATCTTTGGAGAAGTGGGATTGAGGGTCAAAGGGTAAAGATCCGAGGGTCAGCTTTGCCAAATTCGTTCTCAAAGGGTCACATGTTTTTGTTTTCACCAGTCGTGTATCCTGCTGGGGAAAATTTTTTTTAAAGTTACACATCTTTTTTTTTTTTTTTAATGTTTTTATTTATTTTTGATACAGAGAGAGACAGAGCATGAGAGGGGGAGGGGCAGAGAGAGAAGGAGACACAGAATCTGAAACAGGCTCCAGGCTCTGAGCTGTCAGCACAGAGCCCGACGCGGGGCTCGAACCCATGAACGTGAGATCTGACCTGAGCCGAAGTCGGAGGCTTAACCGACTGAGCCACCCAGGTGCCCCTAAAGTTACACATCTTAAAAAACATCACCTAAAATTTAGATTTCCATTTTCTCTTGAGAAGTGGAAGATCTGGGGACACGCCAGTCCTGCCCGGGACCTTGGGCCTGTTTGCGGACACAGGGCCCAAGGTCCCGGGCATTTGGAGTCGTGAATTCTTTTTTTTTCTTTTAAGTTTATTTATTTTGAGAGAGAGAGAGAGAGAGAGAGCATGGGCAGGGGAGGGACAGAGAGAGAGGGAGAGAGAGAAATCCAAGGAGGCTGGAGCTGTCAGCGGAGACCCCAAAGCGGGGCTCAAACTCACGAAACCGTGAGATCATGACCTGAACCTAAACAAAGAGTTGGACGCTTAACCAACCGAGTGACCTGGTGCCCGTGGATTTGTGAATTCTTGTTACAGGATGTGCCTCATGGTTTAGATGTTTATAATCCACGAATGAGCCAGAAAATGTAAATCCATTTGGGAATGTGTGTATGTGTGTGTGCGCACGCGCGTGTGCACGAGTGTGCAGAGAGGGCTCAGCACGTTGGACACAGTTCTTGTGAATCGTAGGAATCAACCTTTTGTTAACCCTGGGCATCTTCCTATGGGGTTTTCACTCCACAGAACTTGAATAGGGTTTGGAAAAGCAGGACGATCACTTTTGTGTAGGACGTTTACCTTAATTTGAGTAAGAAGCCAGCACAGAGGGAAAGGTATCTGCGGGGCTTAAAGCAGGTGCGTGGGGGGCGCCTGGTCCTGCCCTTGAAATCCAAATCGGGAATCTGGATTTTTTATGGCGCCCCTGAGACTCCAGGCGTCTGGAGGACGGGCTGGGGCGGGGCTTCCGGCGGAAGTGGTGTCGCGAGCCGCCGAGAAAGGTGCCGCCCTTTGGTATTTGGCTTGTTCAGCCCTTCCCGATACTCTAGTTAGTAAAGCTCGTTACCGACCCTCCTTGGCGTCTGAGCTTCCCTGGTGTTAAAAGGAGTCGCCTGAAAGAACGCTATTGAAAACCAGCATCACCGTTTCTGAGTGAAGAATGAAAAATGTTGGGGCCTTTGTCCTGGGAAATGGAACTGAAAATTAGGGCAAGTTTTGTAGTTCTTGCCTTCGACCTGGTGTTATTACTCGCCGATTCCTGGAACAGAGTGAAAACGAATTGCAGAAATTTGGGAAGAACACGGTTCCCTTGGAAGAATCCTGGTCTAATTCAGCACACACGTGACTTTCGCAGCACGATCATATTCTCTTTTATCTAAAAGCGCCCGAGGCCTTTGTTCCTGTTTCATGTTCAGATCATTCCCTCTGGGCGCCGAGCAGCCCTCTGCGTTCTCCTCGGCGGCAGGCTTGGCCAGGCTGCGGCCGCCGCACACTCGCTCCCCGGTAACTGGGCGTGAAATGTGGGCAGTTCTCCCAGATCTCCTGGCGTTCATCGTACCTAGACTCTCTTAACTGATTTTTCTACAGTTCCGTTCATCACGGACGCCGGTGCCACCGACTCGGAGTGACGGACGCAGGCGCACAGCAGGGCCACATGGAACAGGAGTCTTACAAGTGATCTTTATGGAATAATCCTGTGTTTGGGCAACGTTTGCCTCGGATCGCAAGCTCAGTTAGGAGCGGTGGATGCTGGGGTGCCTGGGTGCTTAGTTGGTTGAGCGTCTAACTGTTGGTGTCGGCTCAGGTGGTGGTCTCATGGTTCGGGAGTTCAAGCCCTGTGTCGGGCTCTCTGCTGCCTGTGGTCCCCAGAGCCATCCCCAGAGCCTTGCAGGTACACAGCACGGTGGGACCCCAAGGGCCTTCGTCCCGCCCCCGGGGCCCTACCTTGTGACAAGTAGTCTGGAAAGACCAATATGTTTGATCTACTAACAATGTTAACAAACACATACCTTTAAAAAGTCTTAAATGTGAGAGGCGCTTGGGTGGCGGTCAGTTAAGCATCTGACTCCAGCTCAGGTCATGATCTAACCATTGGTGGGTTCGAGCCCCGCATCGGGCTCTGTGCTGACAGCTCAGAGCCTGGAGCTGCTTCGGATTCTGTGTCTCCCTCTCTCTCTGTCCCTCCCCCATTCATTCTCTCTCTCTCTCTCTCTCTCTCTCTCTCTCTCTCTCTCTCTCACTCTCAAAAAAAAAAACACTTAAAAATTTTAAAACTTTCTATAAAAGTCTTAAGTGTGAATTTTATCTCAAGGATTTAAGTGGCTGTATCCTGTACTGATAGTGTTTTCTCTCACCAAACAAAAAACTGCAGAGAAGCCCCCAGGTGCGCAGAGCATTGGGACGTACCCAGTAAAAAACTGCGCCTGTACTTTGTACAACCTGGTAGGATCCCGATAGTCTTGTAACATCATAGCTGGGGCGCCTGGGGGCTCAGTCAGTTACGCGTCTGACTCCAGCTCGGGTCATGATCTCGCCGTTCGTGAGTTTGAGCCCCGCATCCGGCTCTGTGCTGACACCTTGGAACCTGGAGCTGCTTTGGATTCTGTGTCTCCCTCTCTCTGTCTGCCCCTCCCCACCTCGCTTGCTCTCTATCTCTCAAAATCATAAATAAAACACTAAAAACAAATCTCTAACAGAGCATAACTGTGATAGAGTGGTTTTGATTTGAATTGAAATCTGACTCCGTTTCCTCCCAGGAGGCATACCTTATTAGTATCTATTAGTGGTGGTACTAACACTGTATGTGTAGTACACACACACACCCACACCCCCCCCACACGCACGACAAAACACTCTATGAGAAAACAGTGAGTTTTTACGCATATACGCACCAGACACTGTATTAGGTGCATTTATTTCATGCTTTTAACAATCCTGGTTGATCCACACTATTATTTTCCTCATTTTCAAGACGAAAAACTGGATGTTTGGAGGTTAGACTTGTGTATGTATGTATGTATTTGAGAGCCAGTGCAAGTAGGGGAGGGGCAGAGGGAGAGCAAGAGAGAGAATCGTAAGCAGGCCCCATGGTCAGTGAGGAGCCCAACATGGGGCTCGATCCCACAACCCTGGGACCGTGACCTGAGCTGACATCAAGAGCTGGACACGCAATGGAGTGAACCACCAGGTGCCTCTGAGGTCAGGCAGCTCCGCCAAGCTGCACCTTCGTGAGTCCGGATTTCAACTCAGGTGCCAGATCGGTTTCAAGTTCCAACTCACGACAGACATTCTCAGCTTGGCGGGTCCCAGGGAGAGCCAGGTTTGTTTATTTATTTATATTTATTTACTTACTTACTTACTTACTTAAAGTAGGTTCCATTGTGGCCAACACAGGGCTTGAATTCAAACCCTGAGATCAAGACCTGAGCTGCGGCACCCGGGCACTCCCCCGATTTATATTACTCACGGATTCCACAGGCATCTCCTGTAAATAAGGTCATTTGGGGGAAGTAGGAAAAAGAAACTACTTCAGATACAGAAAGACCCGGGTTCAAGACCGCATGACCTTCACCAGCTCAAGCTTGTCCCTCTGTAAGTGGGGTCTTCTTCCGTCAGCACTGGCCGCGCAGGTGGCCGTGCAGGTGGCCTAAGGCGCGCGGGTCCTGCCCCGAGCCTCCCAGAGCGCCGCGTGTCACCAGCGCAGTGAGGAACGCGCTGTCACCTCCCAGTTTAACGGTTTATCACGGGAGGTGACAAGAGACTTACGTGGCTTCTCGGGGTCCAGAGGGCCGTCGGATGTCAGGCTGCGGAGGACGCGGGCAGGGACGAGGCCACCGGAATTGTCCTCTCGACCCCACATTATGTGGCGCCTTGATGCTCCAAAGCGAACGTTCAGCAACCCTTCTTCTTGAATCATTCACACCCGTTACATTTTTTTCACGTTTATTTGCGTGTTTCGGGAGAGAGAGCGAGAGAGGGGTGTGAGTGGGGGAGAGGCGGCGGAGAGACTGTCACCCACCCAGGCGCCCCTCATGCCCATTTTGTATTATAAAATTTGAACTTTTTGTTAAGGACAATGGTAAGAGGGTAGGAACGTTAGTATAATGGGGCACAGTTAGGAGGGTGCAGAACGAGCCCCGTGGAGCGCCACCTAGTGCCCACAAGTAGCACAGAGATTTATCAGCCATGACGCTGAGATCCTGTAGCCATCCAAATGATGCTTCGTAAGGCCTGAACGGTATCTCCGGCGTTTCTTTCTCTCTCTAAAACAGGAGGGCTCTATGTCTCTCTCCTCGAGTGTCAAGAGGTTGTTAAGAGTAAAAAAGTACGGGCTAAGTAAAAGATACAAAAGAATTAGAACTTGTTATTTCCACCTAAAAACATATTAAGCTGTTTTCATTAAGAAAAAAAATGCCCTTTTAAAAAGAGGCTGGTCATGTCCCTGATTTCCTGATCTATTTTTTCTAGCGAAGGGGTTGTTTTCTTTTTAAACGATGTGAAATCTGTTTGGTTTTTCTTCTTGAGAAGTAAATGGCATTTTTGGTTTTGAGTTTTCTTAAAAATGAAAATCACCATGGTTTGATTACACAGTAGTAGGTGGTAAGAAAAATCCACACAGTTTATACAAATATGAAGGCCAAGTACAATCAGTCATGTGCTATGAGGCGAGCCCCTTGCATGGTGCAAGGCCCCTGCGCCTTCTGTGCACTTTCTCTCGTGAGCTTTTATTCATTTATTTACTTATTTAATTTTTTAAAACGTTTTTTATTTATTTTTGAGAGACAGAGAGAGACAGTGCAAGCAGGGGAGGGTCAGAGAGAGAGGGAGACCCAGAATCCGAAGCAGGCTCCAGGCTCCGAGCTGTCAGCACAGAGCCTGACATGGGGCTCGAACCCACGAACCGTGAGATCATGACCTGAGCCAAAGTTAGACGCTCAACTGACTGAGCCCCAGGCTCTTTATTTTACTACCATTTAAGAAACACACAAGTTAACTTAGTTAGACGTGACGCCTTTTGCTCTTTGCGCACAGCAGCAGGGCGCGGGGACCTTTTCAGGAGGTGAAGAGTACATGGAGATTTCTCTTTAAATCGTCAGTTAGCATCGCGGGTGTGGGTGCGCCCCCGGTGGTCACGGGACCAGTCCCCTCTCCGGGGTATTTGGGTTGTTTACAGTTTTTTACGGTGACAGACCCGGTTTCACATAGAGCCTTTGCACGTCTGTCCCTCCGTGTACGAGCAGGTCTGTCCCCGCGGTGCCCCAGTCCGGAGGGTGGGTCACAGACCAGCTGCTGGTGGGTGTGCGGCTCCCGTTTGCCCCCCGGTGCCAGGAACAGCGTGTGCTCCCGAACTGTCATTTTGCCATCACGGTTAGGGAAAAGCGGAAGTTCACTGTGGCTCTACTTCGCGTTTCCCTTCCCACCAGTGAGGACGAGCCACTCGTGGTTGGGACCGTCGGGTGTGCGGCTCCGGGTTGGCCTCTGTCACTCAGCGATCGCGTCTCCGATTCCTCCGTGTCTGTTCTCGGTTCCCCAGCTCAGGTCTGTTTAGGGCCGGGCGCTGTCCCCCCGCTGGAGCCCAGGCCGTCCAGGCGCCGCCGAAGGGCGTCTCCGCAGCAGCTCCGAGGTTGGCTGTTATCAACGACTCTGCTCTGAACACCGACGGGCGGGGTTTGTGTGGACGAGAGTTTCAACTCCTTCGTGCAGTCACTGTGGAGCACGCGGTCTGGGGCCTGCGGGAAGGCTGTGTTTCGTCTGGAGGGTTTCTGTCACATCTGACCATCCTCTGAAGTCCCGGTCACCGGGGCCATATTCACCGCTCATGAAAGCAGTTTTGTTAAATTACATTTCTTTTGAGAAATAAATACTTCATGGGGAGATTCTGGTTTATTTCAGATTAAGCAAATTGTTCTCTTCAATTTTCTTTAATTTTCTTTCTGCGATTAATTCTCCTTTATTGTTTGTCTTACACTTGAACATTCTCTTAGTGTTCTTAGATTAGAAAAGAGAAGTTCTTGGATTTTATGGTTTGTTTTTTTTAAATTGAGACAGAGAGAAACAGAGCATGAGGGGGGAGGGGCAGAGAGAGAGAGAGAGGGAGACAGAGAATCAGAAGCAGGTTCCATGCTCTGAGCTGTCAGCACAGAGCCCGATGCGAGGGTTGAACCCACAGACCACAAGATCATGACCTGAGCTGAGATGCTTAACCGACTGAGCCATCCAGGCGCTCCTAAGTGATTTTTATTCTTGGTCTTTAGCAAGTAATTCTGGATGTAATTAAGATTTTTATTTATAGAGATTTTATTAGTAATGGTTAATAATTCTGAGAATGCCATTTCAGCCTCTACTCAAAATAATTTGGTTTTATTTACGTTTATTACGTTATTTACGTTTGCAAACCACGAGATCATGACCCGAGCCCAAATCGAGAGCGGAACACCTAGCCGACCGAGTCCCCCAGGCGCCCCGATGTGACCTTTCAGTGCTGATGGATTTCCTAACGGCTTGGCCATCGTGCTTATTTGATGCATTTCTGCATTCCTGCGAAACTCTGCGTCTGTGTTCCTGAGGGAGGTCGATCGGTGGTTTTCGGGTTCAGTGTTGCCGTCACTGGGGGGTTCCCTGCGCTGACCGACGGGCGCCCGGGCCGCTGGCTCTCTGTCCGCCACCGCCGCCCCCGTGAAACGAGCCTCCTCGTCCTCCGCTCCCAGGCCTGCCCTGAGGACTGCAGGGGTGAGGTCTGAGAGGCGGGCAGCCCGGCGGACACACGGTCCACTTCTAAATGTCAGGAAAGGTTGTGATGTCTTCTTAACATGAACTACAGCTCTCTCGGGATTTTCTGTACTCCACAGTAAGACGAGGGCTTTGCTGCCTTCCGCCTGGCGCTGGAGGCCGAGGCCTCGAGTGAGGAGGGTCTGAGCGAAGGAAACATCTGAGCGTCTGCCCATGTTTTTATTTGTTGCTTTTCTTTTCTTTTAATATTTTAATGTTTATTTTATTTTTTTTTTTGAGAGAGACAGTGTGTGTGAGGTGGGGCAGAGCGAGAGGGAGACACAGAATCCAAAGACAGGCTCCAGGCTCTGAGCTGTCAGCACAGAGCGGGATGCGGGGCTTGAACTCACGGACTGCGAGATCATGGCCTGGGCCGAAGTCGGACGCTTAACCGAGCCCCCCAGGCACCCCATGAACCACCTGTGTTTTTAGTGAAGAAAACGCATCGGTGGTTGGTGTTTCCCAAGCGGAGGGGCAAAGCCCAGGTTGAGGAGGGCGCCACGGGAAAGCTGTCCCCTCCCTGGAAAGGGCAGACCCGGAGGACAGGAGGGGTCGGCTGCTCCCCGTGGGCTCAGATTCTCTGCAGAAACACGCGGCACGCTCCCTCTCTCTCATCTTCTGAAAACCCCACGGTCAGGCCGGACCTCTTCTCAACGGGTCTCAATAGCACATGCCAAGAACACGCGGGTTCTCTATTTGCTCTTTTTTTTAAGCGAGAGCATCCTTCTCCAGCTGAGGAACAGACTTGTGTTTCTAAAATAAAATAAAGCTGTCGTGTTGACAACTTCACACAGGCTTGCGTGTGAACAGGGAAGTGGAGAGTGCGGCTGAGTCCCGGGCTCGTCGGCCAGTGTCTCGTCTGACCACGTCCTAGAGTTCGTTTTGAAGGAGTCAGGCCAGCCTTGGGGCTTGCTCGCTCCTGGTGACGCCCGGGGTCACTCAGAATAGGATAAAAACTTCTTACCCTGACTCTTCGGTTTGCTTCCATCTGAATGGACTCGTGAAGGGCGCTGTGCCGGCACGCCACCGCCCGTCTGTCCCGTGAAAACGCCAAGCTCCTACCCTTCCTGGGGCCTTTACGTTTTCCATTCCACTTGCCTGAAAGGTTTTTGTTTTTAATTTTTATTTATTTAAAAAAATTTTTTTAATGTTCTTTTATTTTTGAGAGAGAGAGAGAGACAGCATGAGCAGGGGAGGGTCAGAGAGAGAAGGAGTCACAGGATCTGAAGACAGGCTCTAGGCTCTGAGCTAGCGGTCAGCACAGAGCCCGACGCGGGGCTCAAACCCACGAACCGTGAGATTATGACCTAAGCCGAGGTCAGACACTTAGCTGACCGAGCCACCCAGGCGCCCCTAATTTTTATTTTTTAAGTAGACTTCATGCCCAGTGCAGCACCCAGCATTGGCCTTGAACTCATGGCCCTGAGACAAGACGTGAGCTGAGATCAAGGGTCAGATGCTTAATGGACCAGCCAGCAGGTGCCCCACTGAAAGGTTTCCAGTGGCTGGCTCCTTCCTAAAGTTGGGCCTCTGCACAGGCGCACCTCACTGACCTCCCCTCTGTGGTCTTCCCACGGCTCCACGGGCTGTGTCCCCAATGGCGTCGGGACCGTGGGGCGCTGAAGACGGTGGCACGCAGGTGGCCGGCCCGTGCCCACCAGTGTCATTCCCGTGACGGAAGCTGTGTTGCCGCGGGCCAGTCAGCTCATTGCAAAATGCGGGAAAAAGTATTTTGTCAAATTGCATGAAATTACTGATATTTTATACTTTGAACCACAAAGTGGCAATTTCATGTGATTGTCCCAAATCGTTGTGGTTTGTCATTCTCCTGGCTTTTTATTTAAGTTTTCCCACTACTGTTCCCCACAGAACACAGCTCCGACTCGGGTTCCTCTCCAGGTTCCTGATGGTTCCTTCCCTTCCCCCCGCCCCGTCTCCGCCTCCAGGCCGCCTGTCTCCACTCCGGGGTGGGAAGCCGTCGGCCACAATCTGTACTAACTCAGAGGAGTTGGTGGCTCTTCGCTCCTACCTGAGTCCTGGCATTTTAAAAAGATTCGGGGTCACCCATGCACATCTTCAGTTGACGGAGTGTACGACACTCTGACAAAGTGAAATGAAACAATCCATCGTGGACGGTTGTCTTGCTCAGAGTGTTTTTTTCTTGTTTCACATGACAGAAAGCCTGTATCACAGTGGTGTCAATAAAGTGTACTTATTTATATGTAGTGAGAAGCCAAGACTTCTAGCCAAGAGAGAGCGATGGACCCTGCAGGCCTGCCTTCTACCCTCCACGCACACACCCGAGACAAGTTAAAAAAAAAAAAAAAAAAGCCTGGGCAGAATAGATACAACCAGGGTTTTAAGCTGCTAAGGTTTAGGCGGTACCGCACACGGTCACTGACATGGCCCAGACCGGGTGAGCCTCAGATGCTCCGGTCACTGCCCGCAGGTGCCTGCCGTGGCCTGGGCCGTGGCCCAGGAGGAGCCCAGCAGGCCCCCGGAGTTCGGGGGACGGACGCCGGGGTCAGAGGAGCAGGGCAGGGTGCCGGGAGGGAGCTGCAGAGAGAGAACCTGCCGATCTGCAGGGCGCCCGGCGCGGCGGGGAGGATGTCCCGTTCCCACGAGCCAGAATGAAGACGCAATGACTCATGGGCATTTTAGGTAAATGCTTCTGCCCCGGAAATAGTGCGGAATGGGGCTTAGACCTAAAAGCTGCTCAAGTCTTGCCTAAAATCTTAAAATCAAGACCTGAGGGGATTAAGTTGTTTGCAAACAGCTTAATACCGCCTAGACCAAAGCTGAAGAGTCTTTAAAGGAATGCAAAAATGTCGAACAATCAATGCTCGGCAACCAGTAAGAAATCACAAGGCACGCGAAGAAGCAGGAAAATATTACCCATGACACAAGGAAGTATCAACCAAAACTGATCCAGAAAATGGCACAGATGATAGGATTATTAGTAAAAGACATTCACACCCTTGTTGTAACTGTCTCCATATGTGCAGGGAGCCGGAGGAAAGATCGAACGGGTTATGGAACATTGACCTCTGGAGATGAAAACAGTTTTATAAAGAAATTACGTTGGATGGGATTAGTGGCAGATGAGACGCAACAGAAGATCGGTGAACTGGAAGGTGCGGATGTAGGAAATACCCGAAGCGGAACAGCAAGAAAACCCTGAATCGAACAGGCCGAGCACCAGTGACGTGTGGGACACCTTCCGTGTAAACACGGCGCCTCCGCGGCCAAGGAGGTGGAAAGACTATGTCACCGAGGAAGGACGGGCTGAGAACCTCCCACATCTGGACGGCGCTCCACACCCACAGAGCCAGAAATCTCCATGACTCCGAACACGAGAGACACGGAGAAAACCACAGAAAGGCAGACTATAATCGCATTTCTTTTAATTTATGTCTTTTATTTATTTTTATGAGACAGAGAGAGATGGTGTGAGCAGGGGAGGGGCAGAGAGAGAGCGAGGCACAGAATCCGAAGCAGCTCCGGGCTCCGAGCTGTCAGCACAGAGCCCGACGCGGGGCTCGAGCCCACGAGCTGTGAGACCACGACCTGAGCCGAAGCCAGATGCTCAGCCGACTGAGCCCCGCAGAGGCCACTGTAATATAATCAGTTGTTTAAAGAAAAACTAATGCCAGTGTGATGTGCGGTTTATAACGTATGCGCGGGTAAAATGCAACGTGACCGTCACATAAAGGCCAGCAGGGGTGAAATGGAGTAAACACTCGAGGTGCAGTGGGGTCACCTGAAGACAGACGGTGACAACTTCAGAATGGACACCCCGCACCCGAAGGCAGCTCCTGGAGGACGGGCACCCAAGAAGTAAATAATGGAGGTAAAATAAGATCACTAAAAATGCTCGGTCCATAGAAAGCAGAAGAAGGAAAAAGGTTAAAAGAAGAGATGGCACAGATAGAAAATGTCAAGACTGGATTTAAGTCTCCCCGTGCTCACGATCGTGCTGGTGTAAACCAGGGAAACGCCCAGTTAAAAGGCAGAGATTGACAAATTGTGCAATTTTCTACCCCACCTATAGGAACCCACTTTATTTATTTAAATTTTATTTATTTGTAAATTGAGCTATAATCAACATATCACGTTTTATTTGTTTCGGGTGAACCACACAATGATTTGATATTTTGTGTATATTGTGAAACGATCACCACAAAAAGTCTGTCATCTGTCACCACACACAGCTACAACTATTTTTTTAGTGACAAGAACTTCTAAGATCTACTCTTTGAGCAACTTTCTTTTTTAAGTTTATTTATTTATCCTGAGAACGAGAGCATGAGTGAGAGAGCAGGTGAGGGGCAGAGAGAGAGAGAGAGAGAGAGAGAGAATCCCAAGCAGGCTCCATGCCGCTAGCACAGAGTCCGATGTGGGGCTCGATCCCATGAACCCTGAGATCATGATCGAAGCTGAAACCAGGAGTTGGACACTCAGCTGACTAAGCCACCCAGCACTCTCTCGCAGCAGCTTTCAAGTGTATAGTACAGGACGGTTAATGTAGTCACCGCCCCACACGCGACGCCCCCGGGAAACCCACCTTAAATATAAAGTCACAAGTAACTTAGAAGGGTGGAGATACCGCATCTTAACACTAATCAAAAGGAAGCTGGGTTGACTGTATTTCTGTCTGTGGAAAAGCTTCTTCAGCAAAGAAACCAGGTTGGGGGCGCCTGGGGGGCTCAGTCCGTTAAGCAGCCGACTTCCACTCAGGTCATGATCTCACAGTTCGTGAGTTCAAGCCCTGCGTCAGGCTCTGTGCTGACAGCTCGCGGAGCCTGGAGCCTGCTTCACATTCTGTGTCTCCCTCTCTCTCTGCCCCTTCCGTGCTCAAACTCCATGTCTCTCTCTCATAACAAATACAAATTTAAAAAAATTATAAAGAAAAAGAAACCAGGATGAAGAGGATCGTTTCATAATTATAAAGGGAATCAGTTTATCGAGTGGTCTCAACCGTCATAAACCTTCACACACCTAATAAAAGACCATCAAACTAGATGAAACAAATTTGATAGATGTACAAGGAGTAGAAAAATCCACAATTACGGTCGGATTAACTCCCCTTCTCGGTAATGGGCAGAACAAGAGAAGATACAGAGCACATTATCACCCAAGCTGAGCCAGCAGACTTCTAGAACATTCTACCCAACAAGAGTAGAACACAGTCTTTCTAAGTGCACGCAAACATTCGCCAAGAGAAACCACATCCAGGCCATAAAACAAGTCTTCGTAAATTTAAAAGGACTTCCTACAAAATACATTCTTTAACCACAGGGAATGAGAAATTGGAAACCAATAAGAGAAAAATCTGAGCCGAATGCCCAAGTATTTGGAGACTAAATAACACACTTGTACCCAGGAGTCAAAGAAAAAAAAAATCACAACAGAAATCAGTATTTTGCACGGCATGAGAACAGAAAGAGCACATCAGAACTTGTGAGATGCCCTGAAAGCAGGTCTGTGAGGAATTTGTAGCGTTCTGTTTGCCACGGGGCACGGTTCAAGCACTAAACACCGCTATTTGGGTAGAAAAGAGTCTCCAATCAATGACTCGGCTTTCACCTTAAGAAATTCTTAACAAGGGAGCCCACGAAGCTCACGGTGAGCAGGAGAAAGAAAGTGGTTAAATGTCAGACCGGATTCAACAAAACAGGCAATAGGAAAAGCCCAAGGAAAGCAAAAGCCGGTTCTTTGAGAGGGTCAATAAAATGGATAAACCTCTAATCAGGGTTAAACACAAGGCCCGGTGTCAGGAATGGTAGGAAATTAAGGTATTGTAGGGATAATGACATCAAAATGTCACACCATTAAATCCAACAACGTAGACAACAGACAAACTCGTAGGTCGCTCTGGAACACAAGCGTTACTTTAGCAGCCCTGTGTCTATTTTTTAATGTTTACTTAGAGAGAGAGAAAGAATAAGGGGGGGATGGGCAGGGAGCGCGGGAGACAGAGTCCCACTCAGGCTCCTCACTGACAGCAGGGGGCCCCGTCCCACGAACCTCGAGATCACGACCTGAGCTCAAACCCAGAGTCGGACACTTAACTGACTGAGCCCCCCAGGCGCCCCTCCCCATGTCTATTGAAGACACACTGTTATTCACTAAAGATATTGAAAATACGTTAAAAATCCTCACCAAGAAAACGGCAGGCTCAGAACCCCTCTGTGGCAGATTCTAACAAAGATCTGAATGAGGAACAGTGCAGAATCTACACCGACTTCAGGCCTCAGGCGGACGGACCACTTCCCCGCCCACGGGAGGCCGGCATCACCGTGGTACCGGACAGACACGGACACAGTTTTAAGGAAGGAAAAGTGATCATGATCATTTATGAAAAGATTCTCAACGTGTCAGCAAATCAAATGCAGTAAGACGGGGATGGGCTGACTCTTCACCACCAAGGAGGGATTCTCGCAGAAACCCGAGCTGGTTTGGCATTAAACACTGATCAGTGTAGTTAAACCTACCGCGCACCAGGCCCGGGGGTCATCCCGACAGAGCGTTTGGCAGAACCCAACACCGACCCCGACGGAAACTGTCAGCCGCGCAGCCGCAGGAAGAAGCGTCTGGGCCGTGTCATCCACAGCCCGTCATGCTCCCCCCACACTCCCTCTGTTGAGAACTTTGATCATGAAAGCAAGTTGACGTGTGTCAAATGCTTTCCCTTCGGAGACGATCCTACGATTTTTATCTTTCGTTTGTGGATACGGCGCGTCCCCCCCCCTGGGGTAAATTCCACTTTATTGTGCCTTTAGCGGGCACTGTTGAGGTGTTCGCTGGCATTTTGTGCAGGATTTTTGCATGCACGTCCATTGGGGGTTCTGGCCTAGGATTTTAATTTTCTTGGGATGTCCTTGTCTGGCTTTGAGCTCAAGGTAACGCTGGCTTTGTAAAAGGAATTTGGAAGGTGTTCCTTCCTCTATTTTTTTTTGGAAGAGTTTGAGACGGATCGGTGTTAATTCCTCATCACGTGTTTGATGGATTTCACCAGTGAAGCCAGCGGGTTCTGGGCTTTTCCGTGTTGGGAGGCTTTGGACGACGGATTCAGTTAGTAACCTTTCTTGTGACTGGTCCGCTCAGCTTTTCTGTTTCAGGTTATGCAGGGTGTCTATTGGATGTAAACTTTCCCAGATCTACCCGGTCCTTGGTGGGCCAGCGTCTTTGGGGAGCAGGGCTGGCGATCTGTAATTTTAAAAAAGTGCCGCCGAATTACCTTCCCATCCGTCGGGGTTGGAAAATCACCAAGTTGAGTCTCTTTCACCCGAGATGATGAAGTGCTTCCTTCATCAGGTGACCGACTGTGTGGCCTGGCGGCTGGGTCCCAGCCGGGCCCCCGGTAACGGGAGCGCGTGTCCACTAACCCGGACAGCTCCCCCGGGCTCCCTGCGGCTCCGCTAAACAAACGAACACCTTGTGGACCGTCTGTCTGAAAATTTCAGTTACTTACATAACTACAGTGCTTGAAGCCTTCTAGAACAACACCCAGGCTTCCGGGGGTCTCAGGACCTGTGCCTCCCTCCCCAGCTCCCCCTCAGGCGGGCCGGCCCCCTGCAGACCCCAGGGTCTCTGCTCTTCCTGTTCTGTGCCTCCTCCCTGCAACCTCTTTCCTGGTTTTTTTTCCTCCCTCTCTTTTTTTAAAGTGGCCTCAAATAAGTCAGTTCTGGGCATCAGAAGTGACAGAGTGTTGGCAGGTCTGCCTCTGGGGCTTCCGGGGACAATCCTTTCCTGCATCGTCCAGCTGCCGGAGGCGTCCCCTCCCCTCCCCGGCTCAGCTCACGTCCCTGTCCCCCGAGCCCTCCGACCTCTGCTCCTGTCAGGAGGCCCCCTTCCTCTTACAAGTCCCAGGGTCCCAGCGAAACCTGGGCTCAGCTGATGGGCCAGGCCCCCACCCCATCACAAGGTGCACCTGCAAAGCCCCTTTTGCTCCGGGAGGGGGTTGTGGGGCTGGCCTTCAGCTGGCCTTGCCCCAGGCGGGGGGGCGGGGGGCTGGGGTCTGCTTCCAGCCTCTGGGACTCTGTCCATGTGGGTGCCCTCACCCCGGCACACATTCCACCATTGCGGGGCTTCACTGCCATTCTTGTCTGTTCCTCTTCACGTATCCCTTTAAAACGTGTCAGGCCCTGTTCCCCACGCTCTGTGACCACGGGTGAGCCCAGCAGAAGGTTCCTGTCCTGAGGGGTGACTGTCCCACGTACCACTTACGCAGGTACCTGCTGCCCCGCAGAACGGAGGCTCCCAGGCTGTGGGACCCACTCTCCAAGCCCTGGGAGTTAGAACACTGGGGGTGCAGCTCGGAGTCTCCCCGCATTTGCTGGCGAGCCCCGGCTACCGCCACAGGGGGGCACTCACGCTCCACGCTTGTGGCCACACTTCTTGGGCGAGAATCTGTACAAAACGGTCCACGGTTACCACCCCTCCCTTCTGGGACACTGGCCCTTGTTATCAGTGACCGCGACGGGGCTGGGAGGTCCTCAGGAAGAAGCGCCGCAGCAGGTGCGTGTCCGCAGAGCCGCCTGAGCCGCGCCCGAGCCAGGGCTCCAGTGTCACGGTTCTCAGGTCCCGGCAGAGCGCTGGCTTTTCACGTGAGGTCCGTGGAAGTCGCCTGCCTCGCGGGGACAGGCGCTCGGCCTTTGATGGCTGGGCGTGGGCTGCACGCGTTTCCCGCGGAGGTTTTTAGGGCGCTGGTTCTGCGTGTGCGTGGACCCGTCTCCGGAAACAGCAGAAGGAGCTGAGCCTCCAGGAGGCCGTGTCTCCGCAGAGCAGTGGCTGCAAACAGAAACTAAGACGCAGCCGAGAAGCCGGGCCTGTGGAGGTGCCTCCGGCCAGGGTGCCCCACTGGGTCACCGCTGGGTCACCGCTGGAGGGGGCGGCGGGGACCTCAAGGCTCTGTCACTGCCGCCCCTGCAGGGAGTCCTGGGACCCTAGAGGTTATGGGCCCTTGAAGCTTGGAGGGAGGGGGGGGCGGCAGCATTTTAGCAAAGGAGGGGGGGACAAAAGGTACGGATTTCCCAGGTTTCCCGCGCTTCTCCAGCTGTGCCACCCGAGGGCCTTGGGGAGCCGGCCGCATCTCACAGCTCCCGCGAGTTCTGCTGCAAGTTCCTGGGCTGCCCTTGAGGAGCGCGGTGCAGTCAGGCACCGCCCAGCCTCGCCCCTGCCCCTGGCCCCTGCGGCTGGCCGGAAATCCTGAGCAACACGGAGCTCGGTCCACGTCCCACCGAGGCTACTGTTGGGGTTTGGGAGACGCGGCCGGGCCACGGCTGACTTTTCATGAGCAGCGAGCTGCAGCCAAGCCAGGAAGGCGGGGCTGGGCGTGAGCTCAGTGGGAAGTCTGGGGGGGCACGCTGAGCGGGATGCACAGGTGCCAGGGGCAGAGGATGTGCGGGGGTGCAGAGAGGGCCGGCCAGGAAGCCCCTGGGACGGGAGGGACCGGGTCGTCCCCGTGGCTGCAGGGTCGTGAGGTGTGGCCAGAGACGCGGGAACGGGCGGGATGTGGCAGAGCCGGGTGATGTGGGGACCCCAGCACTAAGGGGACGTGCGGACTGACGCCCCCCCTCTCCTTACTGTAAATTGCGCATTTCCGTGGACGAACCGGTCTCTGCAAAGAGCAGGCACAAATCCTGTGCTTGACCTTGGGCCC
>NC_043713.1:88058906-88084800 GCF_006229205.1 Suricata suricatta
CTGGTTGTGGGGACCGGGGGCCATGTGCTGCATGTGGCCCACCTTAGAGGCACAGCGGTGGCCTTGGCTCTGTGCCCCCCACCCCCTTGGAGAGAGGAGCCGGTGACAGGCCTCCCAGGGGAAGCAGGAGGCAGCCGTCGGGTGTGAGTGCCGCCGGCCGGACGTCAAGTGCAGGGCGTGAAGGGCGCTGTGGGAACAGGGCGCTGGCATAGCCATTCTGCTTACATTTTCTTGGGTTCGTGTGGGTGGAAATAACAGGAGCCCCGTGACCTCAGAGCGCCGAGGGTCAGCCAGGTCTGGAAGGCGGCCGTATGCGCAGTGTGGGCACTGCCACGCCGACTCCTGATCCTCATCATCTTACACAGGTGCTCCCGCGTGTCCCCAGCTGAACGCGGGCGGCCAGTTGGGCCACACGTCTCGCGTCGTCCTGGATGGACCAGCGGCCGCTGAGAGCCCAGGCCCACGGGGCGACGTGCTGCTTAGGACGCCCCCGGAGCAGCTCCTGGCCGGGCTCGGGCTCGTCCCAGCCTGGCTCTCCAGGGGGCAGGGCTGTGCTGCCCGCCACCACCTTCCCTTCTCCCTGGGAGAAGGGTCTCGCACTGGGTCCGTGCACGGCAGCGGGGCGGGGCAGTGGGGCCCCGACCGCCACCCGAGGGGCGCACAGGGGTGTGTCTGTGAAGGAGGAACAAGCCGTGTCCCGCACCGGCGTCCGATGTGTGTGGATCGGCTTGTTTTTCCAGTGGCCGTGGTCTTACACACACAGACTGGGTTTCTTCCGGATTTAGGGAGACAGCGCTATGAGAGTCATACAGGGCGCTGTCCCCAGGGCCTGGTGACTTCTGGCGTTGGGACCACAGCGCGCCTGACTCGATGCAAGTGGACTGTGTCCCTCAGGGCTCCTGAGCATCCCGCCTCCTGAGATGCTGTCTTCAGCATGTAGACGTGTGGGCTGCTCGGAGTCTCCCGAGGCAGCCTTTCCCGGCCATTCTTCTGGAAGAATCGGGTCTGTCTCTGTGCTCGGGAGGGAGGTGCCTTTGGAGCTAGGCACCGCCTTCACGGACCGTCTCTGCTGGTGCTCACTTTATGGCCAGAGGACGACCAGGCCTGGCTGTTCGGACCGTCGTAAATTCACAAGACAAGTTCACGGGACCTTGCCAAGGGCGTGCCCGTTGGCTGTTGCATCCCGTGTGGTTGGGGGGAGGGGGGGTGGCCAGCTTGGCTGAGAACAAAGAATGTGTAAACACTGATATCAAGTGTATTAGTCAGGTCCTGGGGTGCGAGCCGCGGGCTGACGCCGGCTCTCTTGTGCAAACGGGGACGTTGGGATGCTGGGAGCTCACGGAGCTCTCGGCTGGGGGCTCAGGCCTGGAAAAGAGAACCAACCAAGGTAGCAAGGTGGCTCGGGAGCGCTGGGCCAGAGGGTCCCAGGCGAGGCCGGGGGTGAGAGCACACTGCCCGTCCGTCACCTGGGACGTGAGGGTCCAGGAGGGGCCCGGCTCCTGGGGCTGGATGTGGACGGGCGGGGCCTTGGGCATGGGGACCTTCTGCCCCAAGGCGACGAGGTGGGGGTGGGGGGCGACACTGCTCTTGGCCGAGTGGGGGCCGTGCCTCAGGCACTTTGGAAGTGCAGCCTCTCTCAGTCCAGAGCACGGCCCTTTGGAGTAAACACAGTTCTCTCCATTTTGCAGGGGGGAGGAAACAGGGTCCACAGGCTGCAGGGGGGGCGGTCAGCCAGCAGGAGGCCCAGCTGGGGCGCGCACCTGAGCCCCGTTCTACCACCCAGTGTGCGGATTGCTGGGCCTCAGCCGTGACTTGAAACATGCTCTACTTTTCACCAGGAGGACTTGGGATAAGACTCTGCCATTCAGATCAAGACAACGTGCAGCCAGGAAAAGTAAGCTGTAGGGGTCAGAGCTTAAATTTCCCCACAGGGAGGCAGTTTTGGGAAGTGTGGAAGGGTTGGAGGGGCGGGGAGGGAGGGGCAGGGAAGGGGATAACCTGGCCCCAAAGTGGGCTGCTATCATCATCAAATATTTCTCTAATTGCGAAAAAATGAAGGGACTGAAGAATGCCAGGAAAATAAAGTCCAAGTGTACTGGGCGTTGGCTTTTTTGGCAAAGCAAATTTCTCTGTAATCATTTTTAAAAAGATATAAAAGGCATTGCCTCACACAATGATCTCTGAGGCCTGGCTTTCATTTGCTTCTTTAGAAACAGCGCATTTCGAAGGGAGCCGTTAGCTGAAGGCGGTGAATGTGTCTGTTAATTGCTTTCTATTATAAATCTGAGCAACATTTAACTCCACAAGGGATGCAAACTTATCAGGAAAGCTAAAAGCAGACAGTGCCTTTGGCTGAGTTTCAAGTGCCGTTCTCCTCCTGGAGCAGGGACGTCTTCACCTGTTTCTAGAACACCCTTTTGTATGGCTTGGAGAGATGGGGGAGGGGCCCTGTGCAGTTCGCGCACCGTGTAAGAGGCCGGAGCAGGTGGGCGGGCGCTCAGCAAGGTGATGCCCAGCGAGGCTCAGGTCTGTTGAAGGGTGCTTAACCCCGAGCGTGGAGGGAACGGGGGACCGGGCGGCGTTGGAGCACCTGCGGGGCGGCCAGCGCCACTCTCTGCACAGAGACGCCTGGCGTCACCCATCTTTTCAGAATAACCCGGAGTGAACCATATGCAGGCTTTACAAAACATTTAGAGGTTCCAGCTTCTCCAAATCCCCCCCAAATCAGAAGATCTCACAGTCGGGAGCCCTCACTCCCGCCCTGTGGAAAGGGCTGTCCTCGAGAGGCAGGCGCGTGGCCTCGGGGGCAGACCCCCCGGCTCTCCGGCTGTGTGGCGCCCCCCCTTCCTCCGTCACTGTAGCAGACACGGCCCATCTCGCCCGCGGTCTTCAGCTCACCTCCCCGGCAACGGGTGTGAGCTCAGAGCCTCCCAGACCCTCGCCAACGTCCGGGGGAGTCAGGCTGTGTACTTGTCGCCATCCTGGGCTGTGCGTAGAGGGAGATCGCTGTGGTTTTAATTTGTGTTTCCTAATGACTAATTGCTGTTGCTCAACTGCTCGTGTGATTAGTGGCCCTTCGTGCCTTCCCTTTTGGGAAAAGTCATTGTCCCAGAAGTGGCGTCTCCCCTGACTTGTCCAGCCTCTTCCTGGCCTCCGAGAACCGGCCCCTCACACAGCTCCCCGGACACCAGCCCCAGCTGCGGCCCCCGAGCCGCCCAGGGCCGACCCCCGGCTCCTTGCGATCCCAGCCGAAGGCAGAGGGCAGGGGTTCCCTTGTGGATCTGTTGCACCAGGTCATCCTCCCCTTACACGGAGTGCAAGCAAAACACATCGGAGCCTTATTTTGATTTTCCATCGGGTGACTCAAGCCTTTCTTTCTGGCCTGGAGGCAGAGAGTGAGTTAGGGATCTCCTGGTGCAGATGAGCAGGTGCACGGGGGAGGTGGGGGGCAGTGGGAACAAGACACACACGAATGCTGAAAATACCATCCTTCCTAGTACTGGGCTCGTTTCTCAGAGGAAATCCTCCGCAGAAGTCTGATCTGTGCAGCAGGGTCCCCACTGCCTGGTCCTCTGCGTCGATTCCCGCCCCCCGCCCCCCATAACCGAGAGCAGGTACAGATGCTCTCGGGCCGAGTGCCGTCGCCCGCGGGGCTCACCGCATGGCGCACGTGTGACGCGGGCGCTGCGCAAGGATGCGGGTCCTCCGGCCTCGCGCTCACCCGCGTCCCTTCTCGCTCGCCGCGGGGGAAATGCTGGCGGCTCATTCCCGCAAGGGCCACCGCATCATCCAGAGTCGGGCCTCGTGGTTGTCCAGACACAGACCCGCTTCTGACTGAAGAAGGCCACGCGGCCGGGACGCTTCCGCAAACAAGCGGTCATTCATCTGAAGAACCTCACGCTAAATGTAGAAGCGAAGGGGGGTCCGGGGCCCCCCGAACACCATCTGCGAGTTTGAAGGCTCTGCCTTGGTAGAGGATGGTCTTTGTTCTCTGCTCATAAGCAGAAGCAGGGGACACTCCTGGTTTGTGTGGTTTGGGAGGAGAGACGGCTTCTCTGCCGTCGATCTCAAATTCTGGAACGTCGGAAGGGCGGACTCCGCGTATTTGGAAAAACAGGAGCGAAGAACTGGACATTCGGTGAGCGGGTAGCGGCCCGGGTCGTAGAAGGAAACGTCCTCCTGTGTGTGCGACGCTTGTACAAAATGGGATTTTAACGACTCACGTCGTGTGCCAGCTCCGTGTTCTCGGAAGGAGTGAGACGTCACATAGGAGCGTTCCGACCCTCTGCCCTTCCTCCATTCCCAGAGGCGTATTCTCTTCTCTGCCCATCCTTCCAGAACATTCCTGTGACTCCACAAACACTTCTGTAGAGAGAGCATGTGTCTGTCTGCGTGTTTTACGCCACGGGTGTCAAGTTGTGCTGACGGTTCTGTTTTCCCTGCAGCTTCTCCCGGAGCCCCTGCGGCTCGGCGCCTGGAGACCGCACCCCTTCTCTTCACTGCTAGGCCATCCTGAGGAGTACGGGTGCTCCGTTAGCCAGTTCTGAATCGTTCGGGGGGGGGTTCTGAAGCCTCTACAGTGTATGCAGTTTGACAACTGGCTTCCCTGACCAGGCGATAAATGATCTTGGGTTTCTTTTTGTTTCCTACAATTTCTGTCACTCTGAGGATTCCCCCTCTTACTGTCTGCAGCAAGTCAGGGTGCCTTTCTGGTAGCATCTCCCCCGTGAGGTGCCCGCCTTCTCCTCTATTTTCATTCGCCTCAATTAATTAGGCACTCTCCCCGTTCCTTGATAACTGAGAGTTAAGTACTCACGATATCTTTCCGATGTTTATCAGAAACTAGTCTGGAGATGTGATCACGATGAGTCAGGGCGGGAGCCCACGCCCGGGCCTGCTAACGGCTTCCCACATCTTTCCAGCACACGGAGCAGGGCTGACAGTCAGGTGGACGCAGGAGGGCTGGGCTGTGGGACAGGGTCTCCCGCCCATTCGCCTGAGCTCCTGGATACAGCTGTGCCTGCAGCCAGAGGCACTGCCGGCCTCCTCCCCCGCTGCACCACGTTTTCCTTTTGCGTCCGTCAGATGGGCTGGCGACGATCCGGCCCTCCCACCCCCAGCCCCGATGTCCGATTTCGTCACTCTTTTGGTATTTTTTTTTCTGGTTTCGGCATCCTCCACGAAGTTGTTTTTTCTCCTCGATACCGTGTTCCTCTTCCCGATGTCTTTCAACCTTGAAGAAGACCAAAGTGCAGAGGTGTACGCAGCTTGAGTCGTCAGTGGCTTGACTGTATAGTGGTGACTACGTGTACTTGTGTATTAGTTCATGTTTGGCTTCGGTAACATGGCGCAAAAAAAATGTAGCAAGAATTCTTTCCTACGCAAGGACGGCATAACCTCTCTGGTGACACATTTTATGGAGTTCTTAACTCAAGTGTGCTGGGAAAGGGACATATGGAGAGGGCTTGCCGCCTACTCGTTACATTTCTGTTTTCTTGTATTCGTCATTCTTGAGTCCCTGCCAAGAGTTTACATTTAAGTGCCTCCAATCACATTTCCCCTCAAATCGAAGGAGCGGCGCGCCCTGTAAATGGTTGCAAACACTTGCACTGCACGGTGATTTTGTTTTCTTGTTCCACATGGACTCACAAATTACAAAGTCTTCGTAAGGCGCCTCAGACTTAATTTCAGGCAGAGCAAAGCGTGAGGGGCACGATTTCTCTCAATGAGAGTCTGCTGGGCACCGCGGCCCACCCCTCCCATGCTTGACGACTGTGGTGAGCCGGCAGGGGCTGTCGGTAAGGGCGCAGCAGGGACAGAACGGAAAGGGCTTTTTATGTTAAAGAAAGAAGCCTTCTTTTACAGGGAAGACGCCACGAGACGGGAAGGCTTCCAAAGTCTTTCAACCGTCACACGTGCTTAAAAATCCCCCCTTCGGTGGCGCGTGTAAGAGCCTGCGAGCCTGAGATGTGCGCATGAGAAAGGAGAGAGGGACAGGTGGTCACCAGGGGCACGTGAGGCTCTGATCACCACGTGTGTACACGAGTGGCACAGGGCAGCAAGGTAGGGTAGGCTTTAAAAATGTACACTTGTTTTTTGCAAACCATTTTCGTTTGGAATCTCAGGACACGGAGTGGCCGTACAGTGCCGTGGCTGGGAATGTGGGAGCCGGAGTAGGACTTCCTCGTGTAAATCTTCACTCCCCTCCTCACACATCATCGTGTGACTTTAGGAACGGACGTCACCTCGCTGGGCTTCATTTTCCCTCAAAGCAGCAGTTAATAGTCCCACGTGCCAGGGGCAGTTGGGTGGCCCAGCCGGTTGAGCGTCTAACTCTTGACTTCAGCTCAGTGATCTCACGATCATGAAATTGAGCCCCACGTCAGGTTCTGCACTGAGCGTGGACCCTGCTTGAGATTCTCTCTCCCTCTTTCTCTGCATCTCCCCTTTGTGGATGGGTGCTCTCTCTCTCTTCCCCCCCAAAAATCGCATGTACTCCAACGGGGCCGTTGTAGGGATGTGATGAATTACTGTACGTCGGCACTTTGAACAAGGTCTGCATACGGTTGCTGTGTTGTGTTTGCTATGAAGATGATGATGAAGATGATGGTGATGAAGATGATGATGAAGGTGAGGTTTGTGATCATGATGAAGATGTCTCTGTTGATGATGATGATGGTGATGGCGGTGCTGATGGTGCCTATGGTGATGATGGTGATGATTTTGGTGATGGCGGTGATGATGATGGTGATGGCGGTGATGATGATGGTGATGGCGGTGCTGATGGTGACTATGGTGATGGTGATGATTTTGGTGATGGCGGTGATGATAGTGATGGTGATGAAGGTGATGGTGGTGACGGTGATGGTGGCGTTGATGAAGGTGATGTCTCGGATGATGAAGACAACGGTGATAAACAGATGTGAAGAAAGGGTGACAATCCTACCTCCCTCTACCAGGACAGTGCGTTACCTGGCACAGCCCGATGGAGGAGCTCCTCATTACGAGTGCAGACACAAAATGTCTAAGATCAAACAAAGAATATGTCTGTATTAAAAATGTCAAAAAAACAAAATGGTTTCAGATACATGTTCTCCTCTTCCAGAACAGGGAAACCCTATTGCTCTGCTGCCTCTTCCACGGTTCTCTGAGGTCTTGGATTCCGCGTTCCTTCATCTGTTCAGCCCAGCAGCTGCACAGATTCAAGATTATTTTCCTACTTGAAAGGAAAGAAAGACGGGTTGTAGACACAGTATTACTGTTGGATGGATCAGTAACGGTCTTCCTTCCCATCTATGTCACGGCTGTTCCTGTGGGTCTGAGTAACGCGCTGCACGGTCTATACAGTAAGCATCAGTCTGCTCTGCTGGTTTATAATCAGCAGCTTATTCCTCACACAGCACCCTTCTGAGCGCTTTGTGTGCTAAAGAAGTATTTTGTTCTGATCTTCCGAATGATTTTGGAAAGATTGTCCTCAAATCATGAGTGTATACATTGGGAAAGTTTTGCCCTGCCCCTACCCTAGTTCTCAAGTGGACTTTGGCCAACCCACCGTCCCCCATTACAGGATATGGTTTGGACGCTAAACCAAATGATTTCAGAAGAGTATTCTTTCAGTAGGTTTACTATCGTTTAGTTTAAATAGATTAGAAATGGTATTATTTCCTCTTTCTAGTTACCACTTGGCACACTCTGGTAATCTCTGAGTACGTGCGTGGGGGAAGTCACTACGGGTAGTCCCTGCTATTCTAGGAATAATCTGATGAAGGTGCAGAAGAGGAACAGGCTCATAAATGTTACCCATGCAGCCAGCGTATTAACATCAATAATAGTAAGTAACTAGTTTAAAGTAACCTGTAAGAGACTATGTTCAGGATTCAGGAGATCTAATGGGGGAGAGAGAGAGAGAAAGGGAGAGAGATTCTAAAGAGCCTGTGAGTGCAGAGCCCGATGTGGGACTCAAACTCAGAAACTATGAGATCATGACCTGAGCCGAAATCAAGAGTCAGACACTTCATCTATTGAGCCCCAGGAAATAGGATTTTTAATCGTTGCACAAGTGGTATGTTTTTATTTAGTGGATGAACCACTTGCAGTTGTTAAGTGTGAGACAAATAGATGAGTTCAGGACATAAAAACTCTATTTCCAAAAATTCTTCACATTCTGGGCTAGGCAATTTCTTAAGTGTGGTTTATAGACATCCAAAATTTAGGGATAAGGAAATAAAGTAATTTGGACTAAAACACATTGACTACGAATGTATCTTTGTTCTGTGACCCAGATGATTGTCTCTGTGGCACACGTGGACGTTTCAGGTAATTCCCATTAGCCATCGCTGGATGTGGCTGTCCCCCGTCCCCACCGCCAGGGCGCTGAGCTCTGTTTCTGCGTCCTGACACGGCCACCCCCATTTCTGTGCCCGTGTTTACACGTGCACGCGGGGGGCCTCTCTGCCATCCCCCCAACACCAGACAAGGTCAGCAAAATCATCCCTTAGAGCAGCTGACACTCCCATTAGACAGTTGGTGGTACTGTAACTTTGTTTTAGAAATCTCAATCCGAGCTAACCTGTCTTCTCTGGAATTCTCGGGGGGGCCGGAGGCTCTGCGCCAGGAGGCCAGGCTGGGGTGGAACCCAGCAGCTGGGAGTTCCTTAAACTCTTCCCTCCCAGGAGTTACTGGAACATTTTCGGAGCAGGAATGCACAGCGATCGCTTAGCTGTATGACCAGCTACATTCCAAGGAAAATAGCCTTTTTTTGTTGGTTTTGAAGATGTAACTATAGATTATCTTCTTGGAGGTCAAGTGAGAGGTAGAAAGTCCAGCCCGATGAGACTCCCGTCATCTGGAAGGGGACAGTGTTAATGAGCTCGCCCCTCCCCCTTGGTCCTGTCCACTCGCCAGAATAATGTCTGATTGATTGAATTCCAAGGTACTTGATTACAGAACAGACTTGGGCTGGGATGCGAGTGCTCCAAGGTCGGTCTGGGCCCTCAGGTCTCAGAAGAAAAGGTAACGGGACAGATCGGTGATGGCTGAGCAGGGTGGAGACAAACTTCCTTGTTTTTTTAAAAAGTGACTTTTAAGGAAGTGACTGTCCGGTCAGCTGCCTCTCTGTTCTGTCCCAGCGCCGTTGGCAAGGGAGGTGCATTCCACGGACGCTTAGCAAAGCAGCGCATTGAAAACAAATGGATACGGGTGAGCCCCCGCAGGGGGCCGGGGTGCCTGGGGGGAGACAAGCCAGCGGAGAAGTGGGTATTTCCATCCCCTTCAACTTACAAACCAGAAACTCAACAAGGACATTTTTAGTTCTGAAGTGGTTCTTGTGGGCGGCGGGTGAATGCTCGAGAGCCTGGCCAGCCCACAGCGTGGACCGCTGTGATTCAGCCCTGCGACACCAGTCGGGAGGCCTCCAGGAGACCCCCCTGGGGCCCCCACACCTCTCCCTCTGCCTCAGAGCCCAGCTGCTGGGGCTCCCGAAGGCAGACCTGTTCCCACTTTCTCACGACACCCCGTGAGTCTCCCCAGTGACCAGGCTGCTCCTGAAGGGCCCCCAACATGGTGGCGGCGGGGTGGCGGTGGGTTCCAGTCTGCCCTCGGGCCCTGGCAGTCACCCCTGCGGACACTCTGGGCCCTGGCAGAACAGGGGCTGGTTATCCATGGATTCTGGGCTTCTCGTGGGCTCCGCACCTCCCTCCCCTTGGCCAGTCCTCGGCTGCCACCAGCCCTGTCCTCTCCAGGTTCAGTCTTCTGAAGTCACGTGACCACCTGCCTGGCTGCTCAAACCACACCCCCAGGAGTCAGCGTTGGTTTCCCAGAGCCCCTCCTTGGCCTCATCCGTGTCACTGTTACCTCCCCATCACTCTGTTTCCAAAAGTACATCCTGAGTATCCTAGCTCTCTGCATCCCATTCCCCCCCGCCCCTGATCAGGCTGCCATTACCTCTTGGTTGGATGTCTCCAGAAGCTTCTAAATGATATTTTCTGCTTCCAGGGACACCCTGCCTTCCAACAGTCTACCATCCACACGGCAGCCAGAGCAATCCTGTGAAAACACAAACAACTCAAGTGCCCGCCTGTCTGAACCTTCCGGTGGTTTCCCGGTCCCCGCTGGATTCAGTCCTGCACCTTCATGGTCTCTGCAGCCTGCTTGCAGCCTCCTCTTGGCCTCCCTCCTTTGCTCGCGTCTTCTGGCCACGTCAGTCTTTCTAGTTCTCATCAATACTGGGCTCATCTTAGGGACCCCGCGTTCCCTCATCGGCTCCTCCCTCACAGCTCCGCGTGCCCGGATCCCTCAGGACATTCAGGGCTCAGCCCAACCACCAGCTTTCAGCTAGAATGTTCTTCTCAGACCCTCAGCTACAGCGATGCGTCCATGCCCTCCCCACCTCCGGGGCAAGAACAACAAATAGCATCGTATTTTATTTGAAGCACTTACCACGATGCTCAACGCCCTCCCCTTTCGTGTGCTTGTGTGTCCCCCCCTCCCCCCAGAAGGGAAGTTTCTGGAAGGCACATACCTGCGTACAGCTCCACCCCCAGGGCTTGGAAGAGCATCTGGTGTGCAGTCGATGCTCTGTGGATAGTTACAACAAACTAATTCTCGAGGGACGGCGGCGGAAGGACTGCAGAGGTGAGGTGTGCCGTGCCCGGTCTGCTATGTCGATGGGCTTGTGGGCAGGGGTGTAGGTGACCCGAAGGTTGCTGGTGCCAGGCCGGAGCTGAAGCTTCTGTGAGGTTATGTACGCATTTAAAAAATATTCCAAAATATATATATATTCCAGGGGTGCCCAGGTGGCTCAGTCGGTTAAGCATCAGACTCTTGGTTTCAGCTCATGTCACGATCTCACGATTTTAGGGATTTTAGGAATCCCTGCTTACGTTCCTCTCTCCCTCTCTCTCTGTCCCTCCTCCACTTGTGCTGTCTCTGTCTCTCACAAAATAAATAAATAAACAAAATTGAAATAGAAAAATTTCACTGGGCAGATGGAGGAGGTGGTTGTAAGAAGACAGGCACCTGGTTGGCTCAGTGGACTAAGCATGTGACTTCAGCTCAGGTTACAATGTTGCGGTTTGTGAGTTCGAGCCCCGTGTGGGGCTCTATGCTGACGCCTCAGAGCCTGGAGCTGCTTCCGATTCTGTGTCTCCTCCTCTCTCTGCCCCTGACCCACTCATACTCTCTTTCTCTGCTCCTCCCAGCTCACACCCTGTGTCTCTCTCTCAAAAATGAATAAATGTTAAAGTTTTTTTAACAAGAGAAAAAAGGCGGACGTTGCGTTGTATCTCCTGACTTCTCAGCATCATAATCACATGAGCTAATTGTCTCTCTCTGGAGAGCCCTAATCAATACACCTCCCCTCCCTCCCCTCACCCCACAGTTATATATTAAGCCTGAATTTGATTCCATAGGAAGTTGATATGATGTGGCCTTTGAGCTCTGAGAACTCATGGTCTGGTAAGAAAGCTAAAATAAGGACACGAACACTTGAAATTCAAGGCAGAACTTACAGAGGCCGCTATGTCCTGGGTGCCCAGATCGGAGGCTGACCGTGAGGGGTGTGGCCACGAGCGTAAGGGGGCGTGGCTATGACAATGAGGGGGTGTGACTACGACTGTGGGGGTGTGGCTACAACTGTGAGGGGTGTGGCTAAGGGCATTCATTCAGGACCCATGCTCTCTGGGTTCACTCAATTGCTCCCCTTTTTATGACTTGTGTGATCTTTGGCAAGCTATTTGGTGGTCGGCGACTCTGTTTCCTCACACGTAACATGTAGAAACTATTAGTACCTACGTCATAGGATTATCAGAAACACTAGACCACACTGCGTATACGACGCCTAAAACAGCACCTTGATTCAGCGTTCAGGACGCAGCACTGAGGGTGGAGACGTTGGGCAGCGTTCGGATTCCGGACACAGCAGGGCAGGGACCCTGGGGCAGTGGCACACGCGGAGGGAACAGGAGGGCAAGCGGGGGAGGCCGCCGCAGCTGGAACGCTTTGCTGGGAGACGGGAAGGTGATGGTTGGGGATGTCGGCCACGGTCAGTCGGGGACGCTTAGGAAGCATTCTTCCGGCGGGTAATTGTCACTGAAGACCTCGAAGCAGAGAAACTGCTGCCATGCCTTTATTTCTGCAAGAACTGACCTGCTTAGAACGTTTTGGTGACACGTAATGACTCGGCGAGACTCACTTGGTATGGGTTTGTGTTTTGCTTTTTCTTTTCTAGATCCTTACTGCGGCAGCCCAGGGGATTGATTTGGGAGCCTGTCTTCCTTTATTGTAAGCGTTCAGGGCCCTGAGTTTCCCCCTGAGGACGGACCCCACCAATTCTGATAGATCGTATTTTCATTTTCACCCAGTTGAAAATATTTTCTTTTTTAAAAAAATTTTTGATGTTTTTAAAATTTATTTTTGAGAGAGAGAGACAGTGCAAGCAGGGGAGGGTCAAAGAGAGATGGATGTACAGAATCTGAAGCAAACCCACAAACCGTGAGATCATGACCGGAGCCAAAGTCGGTTGCTCAACCGACTGAGCCACCCAGGCGCCCCTGAAAATATTTCCTAGCTTCCCTGGAGCATTACTCTTTTACCTGTGGATTGGCTGGGAGCATGGTGTTTAATTTCTGAGTAGCCGGAAATTTTCCTGTTACTCTTCTGTGATTGCTTTCTGGTTCAATTTCATTACGTCCAGAGGCATACCTGGTCTGACTTCACTTATCTACATTAATTAGGATTTATTTTATGGCCTAGGATGTGGTCTTTCTCGGTGAATGTTCCATGTGTGTTCTGTGCTTGCTGGGTGGAGTGTTCCATAAATGCCAATTAGATCCAGATGGCCCACCGCCTTGCTCATTTCTTCTAACCCCCGGCCCATTTCCTGTCTCCCCGGCCTGTCTGTGGCGGGGAAAGGACTGCTCACGTCTCCAGTTGCAATCAGGCGTCTGTGTATTTCTCCTTTCAAGTCTGTTGGGTTTTCTTTCCTGTGTTTGGAAGCTCTGTAGACAGGTGCACACACATATGGTATTCTTAGGTCTTCTTGGTGAATTGAGTCTTTTATGGATGTATTATTCCTCTTTGTCTTTGGTAACATCCTGATGTCTGTCTTGTCTGATATTAATAGAACCAGTCAGCTTTTTACTTTCGTTTTTGGATTAGTGTTTGCGTGGTATAGCTTTTTCCATTCTCTTTTTATTTACCGGAGTCATTATGTAGAGAGCGTGTCCTTAAGTCATCATGTAGAACCTCGTCTGAGAGATTCCGTCTTATAATCGGTGTGTTGTAGGTCACTTCATTATCGGTGAGTGTGGATTGAGTTCTACCATTTTGCACACATTTTTCCCCAGTTTGCTTCTTTTTTGTTTCTCTTGTTTCCTCTTTCCTGGCTTCTTTTGGTTTATTGGAGTCTATTTTAGCTTTTCATTTTATTTATTTTGGTTTTGACTCTCTCTCTTTGCATCTTTTTCTTAATGGTTGCTGTAGGGATTGCAGAGTACATTCTTGACTTTTCACGGTTTAATTAGAGTCAGTATTTTACAACTTCAATTTGAATATAGGGATCTCATCTCCCCGTGGGTCTCTCTATGCACAACTGTCTTACACGCTCTGTTTGCAGACGTTAAAGTCTCCCTCAGCCAATGTGTTGGTTTTCGTTTTTGCTTTCAACTGTCAAACACGTTTAAGCATTTTTTGGGGAAACAATACTATGTTATATTTACCCACATAGCTACTCTTTCTGTTGCTCTCTCTCCATTTCTAGAGATCGGAGCCCAAAGAAGGTAAGTGAACACTGAGAAATAGGAACGAACGTCCTGGCCAGCTCGCCGGCGTCCTGAATGGGGCCCTGCCTTCCTCTCCTCTGGACTTCTCATAGCTTGAGTACGTCACGTTTTCCCTTGTTCTTTGAGACTGTTTGGAGTTGGGGTTTCTGTCGCCTGTGCCAGGAAGCACCTGAGTGACACAGACTTAAAGGAGGAGGTTTGGGGGGAGGGGGGTTATGATAGTTGTTTGATTACAGTTTGGGTTACTTTACAAGATTGTGCCGAAATTCAGCTGGATTTCATATCCACGTATCTGTCTTTTTAAAACCTCTGGTTTAATACCATTCACAGGGTCTTTAAGAAATTCAGTATTTGGTATTTGGCGGGAGAGGCTCTCGCGGGAAGGAACCTCTTGAAATGCAGCGCCAGGTCGGAAGGTGTCTACGGAGCTGGACGCTGTTACTCACCAGCATGGCGAGTAAAGAATTAATTGCTAGTTTTGCCGCAGTGGTTCAGCATGATTTTCCAAAAGGTGCAAGATAATTGATTGTCTTTCTCTCTGCAGCTGATTTCACTCCTTAATGGCGAACTATGTCGTTTGCCGGGTGATGTGCTAATTGCTCACACGATGATGGCGGTGGCAGTGACAGATGATGATCACTCAGTGCTTCCCTGTCCCTTATGATCCCGTCTGCTAATGAAAATGGACTTGTAGGCAGGTGTCTCGTGGCTGTTTAAGCAGCCGAATCCAGAGACCAGGCACCAAACTCACTGGGGACTGAGGAATTATCTAAGACGAGTGTGCAAGATGAGGCCCAAATCAGCATGTCAACTGTGTCGGTTAGAGACGATGTCCAAGTGCACACGACTGAAAAGTCCACTCTGATGGCTCCGCCGAAGAGAGGGAGAGTATGCAGTTCCCTGACGTCACCAAGGACCCAAGCTCTCTCTGACCTCTGGTTGTTCTTAGCCTATAGGTCTTTTTAGACAAGTTAATTTAGATAGAACTCACGCATAAAAAAGAAATCATCTGTTTTAGAGGAAAGATCTATGAATTTTGGCAAACACGTAGTCATGTGTTGTCACCACCATGGGACAAGATAGAAAACAGGTTCCACTTCCTCCCAAATTCCCCCCATGCCCCTTTTTAGTCAGCCTCTCTTTCCACGCCCACCACGGCTAGCTAGTGACCCGTTTTCTGTGTCTGTTTTGTCTTTCCAAGAACGCGGTATAAATGAGCTCCTACAGCTTGCAGATTTCTGGGTGGCTTTTTTCTTTTTCTTTCCTTTTTTTTTTTTTTTTTTTTACCATTTTTTATTCATTTTTGAGAGACAGACAGAGCATGAATGGGGGAGGGGCAGAGAGAGAGGGAGATGCAGAATCTGAAGCAGGCTCCAGGCTCTGAGCTGTCAGCACAGAGCCCAACATGGGGCTAGAACTCACGAACCGTGAGATCGTGACCTGAGCCGAAGTTGGACGCTTAACCGACTGAGCCCCCCAGGTGCGTCATGGATGGCTTTTTTTCAACGGGGCTAATAAATTTGAGTTTGATGCTGTTGTGGGTATCAGTATGTTTCCCTTTTTAGAAAACCTGTATAATACTTTATGGATATGCCGTAGTCATCGATCCATTCACTGAGTGGAGGACATTTGGGGTTTGCTTCTGGTGTTTGGAGATGGTGAGGAAAGATGCTATGAACGTGTGCATACAGGCTTTTGCATGAACCTGAGTTTCATGTCTCAGGGAGGCACCTGTGAGTGGTGCCGGGTCAGGTGGTGGGATAGATTTAGGTTTATGTGAAACTGCAAAATTATATCTCAAGAGGCTGAACCTTCTTGACAGTAATGGAGCAGAGGGCCAGATGTCTTACCTTCCCACCGGGTCTCGGGGCTTGTCCCTAATCTAATGCGGGCACAGCAGTATCTCCTGGCATTTAATTTGCATTTCCCTCCCAGGCTAAAGCTGTGGAGCGTCTTGTCACATGCTAATTTCCATCAATATATCTTTTTTTGGTGAATTGTCTTCTCAAGATAATTTATCCATTTTTGTTTGGCTTTTGTCTTATTCAGGTTTGAGTGACTTTTATCAAGGGATGCGCTTTGCCGATATTTTCTTTGAGTCTTGTTCATTTCCTAACCACTGTCTCTTGAAGTGCTTAGGTTTTAGATTTTGACGAATGTCTCATTTTTTTCTCATATGGTTTGTACTTTGTGTCTTTTCTTTAAAAAAAAATATTTTTTTAGTGTTTATTTTTGAGATACAGAGAGACAGAGCACAAGTGGAGGAGAGGGCAGAGAGAGGAGACACAGAATCTCAAGCAGGCTCCAGGCTCTGAGCTGTCAGCACAGAGCCGGATGCGGGGCTTGAATTCACAAACCATGAGATCATGACCTGAGCCGAAGTCAGACGCTTGACCGACTGAGTCACCCAGGCGCCCCCGTGTCTTTTCTAAGAAACTTCACTTCACTTGAAACTGCAAAGATTTCTCCCTATGTTTTCCTCTAGAAGTTTCACAGTTTTAGATTTTATGTTTGGGAACATGATTTGAGTTAAATTGCGTTAAATTTTGTGCAAGGGATGGGTGGAGGGTCTTTTTCTGCATGTGGACGTCCAGTTGCTCCAATCCACATATTGAACAGACTGTCCTCTCTCCACCGTGATCGCTCGCACTTCTGTTGGAGATCGATGGGCGGGCGGGAGGGGTCTATTTCTGCGTTCTCTCTTCCGTTTCACCCGTACCGTCTTTTCGTTGGTGTCTCACTCTGTCGACGACGTGCAGCTTTATCCACACTCTTGACATTAGTATGGGAGTGTTCAACTTTGTACACATTTTTTCAAAACAGTTTGAAAACTACTCTAGTTTCTTAGCCTTTCCATGTACATTTTAGATTTAGCTTGTCTAATTCTATCAAAGATCCGGGTGGGATTTGAGTGGGATTATTTGGAGGAGGATTGACACGTTACAAATACTCTGTCATCCAACCCCAGAATGCAGTACCTCTTTCCATTTATGTAGGCGTTCTTTACTCGTATTTTGTTAGATTTATACCTATTTCATTTGGGTGCTATTACGAATTACATTTTTCATATTTTCATTTCTAATCAGTCATTGCTAGCCTATTAAATTCAATCGATTTTTTATGGTGGCCGTATTTCTTGTGTGACCTTGGCAAACTCCTTTGTTCATTCAGGTAATTTATATACTATAAAGTATCCATTTAAACTGTAAAATTCAGTGTTTTTTAATTAACAGAGTCACATAATTATCACTGTAATCTAATTTTAGAACATTTCATCACCTTAAATCCAGACTTCTTTCTTTCATTTGGATTTCTGTTTAATTCTATCATGATTAAGAACATGCTTTATATCCTTTTGATAATTCATATTTTTGAGGCTTTTTGATGGATCAGGATATGGTGTATTTTGGTGGATGTTTTATGTGCACTTAAAAAGGATGTCATTTCTCTGTCGCTGAGTGTTTCATAAACGTTATTAAGCCAATTAGGTTGGTAATGTCGGTCAGCACTTCTATCTCCTCAGTGATTTTCTGTCTACTTCTATTATTGATCACTGAGAAGAATCTCTGAATACAGCTGTGGGCTGGTCTGTTTCTCCTTTTGATTATAGCAGGTTTTCTACTGTGTATTTTGTTAATTCTTCTGCTAGATATATACGCATTGTTGCTGAATTCAGCCCATGGACCTTCTATAATGATTCTCTTTACCCCTGAAAATAGCCCCTGTCCTGAAGTCTACTCTGATAACATGGCTATTTCAGTTTTCTTTAGTGTTTGCAAGATATAGTTTTCTGGTCTACTTTTACTTTTAACCTAGCTAGGTGTTTATATTTAAAATTGGTTTCTTGGGATTCCTGGGTGGCTCAGTCCATTGAGCGTGTGACTCAGGTCATAATCCCAGGGTTGTGGGATGGAGCCCGTGTTGGCCTCTGTGCTCAGCGCGGAGCCTGTTTGGGATTCTCTCTCTCCCTCTGCCCTTACCCCTGCTCATGTTCTCTCTCTCCCCTTCTCTCTCTCTAAAATAAAAAAAAATATTATTAAAATGTGTTTCTAATAGTCAGTATATACTTGGGTCTTTCTCCGATCTGGGAATCTCTGTGTTATTAGGTATGGTCAATGCCATGACTGACTCGATTGGTATTCAATCTGCCATTCTTGCCAATCATTTTCTATTTATCTGTTCTTTGTCCTTCTTTTATCCTTTTTTCTGCCTTTGACTTAGTTCAGAATTTGTTAGAATTCCATTTATGCCTTATTACTACCTTATCATTGTACCTCTGTAACCTTTTCTTTCCACTGGCTGCCCTAAGGCCTATTAAGGGGCTTTGCAGTGGCCATCATAATGGATATGTCGGTCATCCCTCACATACGACGCCCACAGCAGATTGCCCCTTCTTGTGTGGCGCACACACCTCACAGCCGTACGCTCCCCTCCCCGCTCCCGTCCTTTGTGACTGTTTCCTACACGTCACCTTTACATATGGTATCAATCCACAGTACATTCTCTTCTACCGTTAGATCACTTTCTTTTTGCAGCAATCAAAACTAAGTAAAAATCTCTCTCCTAGCCACATCAGCTGTTTCCTCATGCAGATCCCTGCTTGTCTGAGGTCACGTTGTTCTGCCCAAAGAATTATTTCACGTTTCTCGTGTTGCTGGTCTGCTGGTGATGGCTTCTCCCAGCTTCTGTCCAGCTGAAAAACATGTTTCTCTTTCATGGTCTTATTGAGATATAACTGATGTACCATAAACTTCACGTTTTTCATGTAAAATTCAGTGATTTCTTTATTTATTTTTGTGAGAGAGAGAGAGAACCAGCGGGGGAGGGACACAGAAAGAGACAGTGACACAGAACTGAGGCAGGCACCGGGCTCTGAGCTGTCGGTGCAGAGACTGATGCAGGGATCAAACCCATGAAGTGTGAGATCCTGACCTGTGGCCTGAGCTGAAGTCAGATGCTTAACCAACTCAGCCACTCAGGTGCCTCCAAACTGTCACTTTTCTTGAGCCCCCGAGTGAGCAGGGGTTCGGGGAAGTTGCCCCAAACCGTGTCCCCTACAAGAAGGGCACGTGCGCATTGGCTCGCACATGGCAGGGCGCAGGAGGAAAACGGAGCCCCTGCGGGTGTGAAGAAGGCAGCGGGAGACTGGTGACGGAGACGCCGGGCACAGGCTGGCGGGAGAGCCGGAGCCCGGGCCGCTGTGCACGAAGGGGAGCACGCACCGCTCTCACACCCTTCTCTGTGACCCGGCAGGCACTCGGGGGAAAGACGGGAGGCGCATCTCAGCAGGGCACGTGCGCCCAGGCGGGACACCTGCCTCCACTCTTCTGCCAGGAAACAAAGGCCCGGCGTCTCTGGGGGAAGGACAGCCAGCGCTGCACCCCGGGCCCGGAGGGGAAAAGCCTCTGCAGCTGGAGGACAGAGCACAGGAGCCCCCAGAAATGGAAGTACGGGGCACAGAAAACAGAATTGCTGCCCCCCACCAGGTACCAGGCTGGCCGGCACCAGCACCCTGGTTCTGGGGGAGGCCAGAGCACAGGGGGAGATGCCCTGATGTCCCACTGCAGGAGGAGGGCCTGGAGCCGAACTGGAGCAGGAGCAGGAGACAGCCTGGAGCAAGGCTGTGCCACAGGGACCTGCCCAGCTGTGCCTCGCCGGTGACACAGCAACAGAGCCCAAGCCCCACTCCACTCTGGACTGGATGGACTTAACACCTGCTCGCACACGTGTGCACCCCACCACACGCACGTGTGCACACACACGGAACACCCACCCACACGTGTGCGCACGCACACACGCACACACGCCCACACGTGTGCACACACGAACACACATGCACGCCCACCCACACGCATGTGCATGCATGCAAGGACACACACGTGCACACACGCACACCCACACACACGTGTGCATGCACACACATGGGCACCCACCCACACGTGTGTACACTCCCACATGCACATCCACCCACATGTGTGCATGCACATATGCACATGTGCACAACACATTCTGCATGCACACATCTATATATGTATATACAAACTGTGCCGCGCATGTGCATGCACGCAGTCATACATGCACATGGTTGTGCACACACCTGCACACATGCATACCTTTTTTTAAACATTTTTTTATTTATTTTTGAGAGACAGAGAGAGACAGCACAAGCAGGGGAGGGTCAGAGAGAGAGGGAGACACAGAACCCGAAGCAGGCTCTAGGCTCTGAGCTGCTGTCCGCACAGAGCCCGATGCGGGGCTCGAACCCACGAACTGCGACATCATGACCTGAGCTGAAGCCAGACGCTCAACCGACTGAGCCACCCAGGCGCCCCCACACATGCATACCTATGTGTACACATGTGTACTCTTGCACTTGTGCATGCAAATACATATGTATATGGACACTTACCCACAAAGACACGTGCACACACGTGTGTGGTGAGCATCTATACGGGTGCGTGCCTACATATACACATGTGCGCACACACGTGCATCACCACGCACACACTAACGGCTTAGCAGGTGCTGCAAACATTTCCCAGCACGAATACCATGGACCTCAGTCTCCGTGGTTTTACACGTGACACCCAGCGTTCGCTCTAAAATAAGGACACACACGACAGGAAAGAAGAGCCGACCTCCCGCCAGGAGACAAAGCAACCGTGACACAGGACCGAAGCTCAGGACCGGCCGCGCCCCCCACGCTCGGGCTTTAGAGGAAAAGGCGGATGACATTCGAGGGCGAGTGGGAGCTTTGGCAGAGACGTGGGGGCCGCAGGAGGGACCACATTTCCGGCACGGGCAACAGAACGGGTAGCAGAGGACGCACCCTCTTGGAGCGCGTCAGGAGTCGACACCGGCAGGGGAGGGCCGGTGACCCTGACGATATGCCCCTTGCGCTCACCCAGGCCGAAGCACAAAGTGAAAATTACACTTGATCTTAGCCAAAAGGCCGAGAAGCGATAACAAAGTGAAAATTAAAAGGATAATTTAAAAAAACAGAGCACGAAGGAGCAATGTCACACTATCAAATAATCTAACGCTTTTATAACAGTAATTCCAGAAGCAGAATCGTGAAAAGGAGACCAAGAAAATGTTCGAAGAGAAAATGGCCAAGAATGTTCAGAAATAATTAAACACATTAGCTGTGGACCCAAGGAGCTCAGACAATCCCAAACAAGATAAATACCTCACATCACACGCCCGCCAAGACACATGATCATCAAACTTCTAAAAATCAGATATTAAGGCAAAATCTTGGGGTGCCTGGGCAGCTCAGTCCATTAAGCATCCGTCCGACTTCAGGTCAGGTCACGATGTCGTGGTTTGTGGGTTTGAGCCCCGCGTCAGCCGGGAGTCTGAATCAGATTCTGTCTCGGTCTCTCTCTGCCCCTCCCCCACTTGCACTCTGTCTCTCCCTCGCTTTTAGAAATGAACATTAAAAAAATTTTTTAGGGGCGCCTGGGTGGCTCAGTCGGTCAAGCCTCCGGCTTCGGCTCAGGTCAGATCTCACGTTCGTGGGTTCGAGCCCCGCGTCAGGCTCTGTGCTGACAGCTAGCTCAGAGCCTGGAGCCTGTTTCGGATTCTGTGTCTCCTTCTCTCTCTGCCCCTCCCCCTCTCATGCTCTGTCTCTCTCTGTATTAAAATAAATAAAACATTAAAAAAAATTAAAAAAATTTTTTTTTAAAAAAGTGACAATTTGGTAGATTCGGGGTCACTCTTGTTGCGGGGACGATGCTCCTTCCAGCCTCCTCCGTCCAGGACAAAAAGCGTGTGGTGTCCCTTCCCATGATGGCTCCTCCTCACCACATCCAGCCAGAACACACGGTCAAGGGCAGGAGCCTTCAGGAAGATCCAAGGGGGCTGGCCTTTGAGAGCGTTTCTTCAGAAGCCCGTGCCAGACCCTTCCGTCCGCGTCTTGTCGTGTGTGGTCACGTGGCCTCCCGGCTGGAAGGGAAGCCATCCTTTTTCTCCCAACCTGCAAATCTCCCTTTATTTATTTGTTAAAAATTTTAAGTTTTTATTTCAATTCCAGTGTAGTGACTTTCAGGCGTATCATATAGAGACTCTGCTGTTCCGTCCGTCACCCGGCGCCCATGCCAAGTGGGGCCTCAGTCCCCATCACCTTGTCCCCCTCCCCCCACCCTTGTTACCCTCAGTGTCTTCTTTGTGGTTACGAGTTTGGTTCTTGGTTTGTCTCTCTTTTTAATTTTTTTAAAGTGTTCATTCATTTTTTGAGAGAGAGAGAGAGAGAGCACGAAAGAGTGAGCAGGGGAGGGGCAGAGAGACAGAGGGAGACACAGAATCCGAAGCAGCTCCAGGCTCCAAGCTGTCAGCACAGAGCCTGACACGGGGCTTGAACTTACAAACTGGGAGATCAGGACCTGAGCTGGAGTCAGATGCTCAGCCGACTGAGCCCCCCAGGCGCCCTGTCTTGTCTCTTTTTCCCTTGGCTCATTTGTTTTTTGTCTTAAATTCCACATAGGAGTGAAATCCTGTGGTATGTCTTTTTCTGACTTTTTTTTTTCTCTCTTAGCATTATACTCTCCAGCTCCATCCACGTCACTGTGAATGGCAAGATTTCATGCTTTTATGGCTAATATTCCAGTGTGTGTGTGTGTGTGTGTGTGTGTGTGTGTGTGTGTGTGTGTGTGACTTCTCCTCCATCCTTCGGTCCACGGACACTCAGTTGCTCCCACAACCTGGCTATTGTAAATAATGCTGCAGCAAACACAGGGATGCTTGTATCCCTCTGAATTCGAATTTTTGTGTTTTTGGGTAAATACCTAGTAGTGGCGTTGCTGGATCGCCGGTTAGCTCTCTTCTTACCTTTCCCAGGAGGCCCCGTCCTGCTCTCCCCAGGGTCCCCGCCCGCTTGCGTCCCACCCCCAGGGCACCAGGGCCCCCCCCTCCGCATCCTCACCGGCACCTGTGGTTTTGACCCGCGTTTCCCTGACGACGGGTGAGGCAGGCGTGCTCCTGTGTGTGGGGCTTTTCCTCTACCAAACACCCTGGGGTCCCGCCTGGAGAGAGAGGAGGACAGGGCAGTCGGTGACTTCCGGGGCGCGCCTCCTGCTGGAACCCCCCTCACCAGCTAAGCAGGGTCCTGACCCCCACAAGTTCACACGTGGGCGTGCAGGCAGACCCGTGTGCCCAGGCCCCGGGCCGTGGGACCCACGTGCCTGAGGGGGGGTTCTCATCCCTGGTTCTCGGCCCGGAGCCCGAGCCAGAGACTTCTGTGTGACTAAACTTGTGATTCTGGAGCAGAGGCGTCACGGGGCTGTGGGGGGGAGGGAGCAGGCAGGAGGGGAGCACCAAACATGGATTTTCTCTCTTTCTTTGGGGGGGGAGGGAGAGGGAGAGAGAACGAGCAAGCTGGGGGCAGAGAGCGGGAGAGACAGAGAATGTTAAGCAGTCTGCACGCGGGGCTCGGTCTCACAACCCCAGGATCACGACCTGAGCCAATGTCAAGAGGAGGACGCTCCAACGACTGGGTCCCCCAGGAGCCCCTCCTCTCCTTTGTCCGCGTGTCTCTCTGAGAGACAGCCGAGTGTCTCTGTGAGAGAGACGGCCGACAGTGACTGAATGAATCGTGGTCATCATCTCACGGTGGATGTGAGTCAAACTGGCACGCTGTGCGCCCTGAACTGACACCGAAGAGCGTGTCGGGATGTAAGCGCGGCAGAGCCCGGCGGGGGAGGGGGGCACCGAGCCCTGTCCTGGGGCTGAGGACACGGACCCACAGGACAGGAAGCATCCCTGCTCCTGAGGGGCTTGGGCCTCGAGGGGAGACACTGGCAGCAATGGGGTGGAGACTGAAGACAGAGAAGGTGGGGGCAGGGAGGGACCCGGGAGGAGCCCCCGGCCGGCCCCTGTCTGGGGGCGGCCTGAGGGGGGGACGGAGGCTCCCGGGCACTCACGGTGATGTCCCTTCCCAAATCCGCACACCTGGGACGCGCCCTGAACGAGAGCGGGCTCCTCCCCGCACGGGACGGAGCCGTGGGAAGGGCAGGCGTGTGAATTAGCCGCAGCTCGTGGTCTGGGGTTCAAGTCAGATTCCGCCTGCGGGGGAGCATAGACACCTGGGGGGTGGGCGTTTTGTTGCTGCCGTCGTGCCGGGTGCCTCTGTGACCCGGTGACTCGCCCATGATTCCGAAAGGGACGTGCAGGCCTTGTCCGGCCGGGGCAGTGGGACGGTCCCCCCAGCTAGCGGTCGGTCCAGGGGTCTTTGGTCAGGACCTGGGCCGAGTGGCCGCCGTGTCCCCCCGTCCACTTCCTCCCAGGAGGCGGAGGGGGCGCGGAACCTGAGGTCGGGCGGACACAGAGTCCGTAAACCGGGTTTCCGCGGGCGCCGGGCCGGGCAGCCGGGTAAAGGTCATTGCCACGAGCGGCCCTTCAGTGCGCGGGACCCGCAGCCGCCCCCAGATGGTATCTGCGACCCGGGCGCCATGCGTGTCGGAAACAATCACCTCACGTCCCGCGTCCTGGTTGTGGGGTTTTTTCTCTCGCCCGTGGAGACGGGAAGTCAGCCTCGCATCCTCTCTAGGAAGCGCTGGGATTCAGGACTTCATTCCCTGTAAAGTCAGGGGGAGGGGGCGGCGCTCACATTCGCTGGGTCTTCTGGCCTCTACGTTAGGATCCTCACAGCTGCCGTCTATTGAGTGACATGTTTTTCCTTTCAAAACAGAATGAGCAATTATGGAGCGCTCCGTGTTTCCTTAGCGGGCTGTTAGGGGCCTTGTGCGCATCACCTCATTCCTCATTACAACCCGGGGGGAGGCGGGGTAGGAGCTGCTACCTCCGTTCCAGGGACGAGGACTCTGCCACACAGGGAGGGTCAGTACCTTGCCTGAGAACACACAGCCTTCGGGAGCCGGGCACGCCAGGGCGGGAAACGCTGGGCACGTCCCGGGGCAGGTTCCAGCTGGGACTAATCGTCTGCGAGTGACCGCGGATTTGGGGCAGATCGGGCAAACTCCTGGTCTCGAGTCGACGAGGCCCAGGACGGGCGAGGGTCTGACTCTGTGGTCGCACGGACAGCGGGACCGTGGGAGCAGCAGTGTTCGGGTAAGCCCACCGTGAGCCCTGGAGGCGGCCCCGCACCTTTCAAGCGCCTCTAAAAGGGTTAATGAGAGAAATGTGGTCGCGATCTGGGGGCACGTGGGTGTGGCTGCTTTCCTCTTTCCATCCGCACGAACAAGGCTCCGAGCTCACGGCTCGCCGTCCGTTTTCTATTTGTGAACGTTCACGCTGCCCTTGGGGGTGCCGGCGGGAGCACCCAGGGCCGCAGACACACGCCTGTTCGCCGGCTCTTCTCAACAGACTGGTGTTAGGACCCAGGAAGGACGCAGGACGCCGCAGCCAGGGGTATAAATAGAGAAGCAGCCCAGAGCAAAGTTTGAGGAGGGAGCCTGACATCATTCCCTCTCCACCCAGAGCCGGGCGGACGGGCGTCGGCTGAGTCAGAGCGGGAGCCGGGGCGGCCGGGCGGCGGGGCAACCTTCGGAGCCGAGCTGCTGCGCCGCGTCCAGGTGAGAGACGAGGGTCCGGGGGCGCTGGCAGCCTGGCCGCAGGCAACCACGGACGGCCCCGCGGGGCTCTGAGAGCCGCGGCCAGCTGGGGACCGTCCCGAGGACGCTCCGGTTTGGGGACCGGGAGGAGACGCCGCCCGCTAACGAGGACCAGATTTCGTGCGTCCGGGACCCTGTGGAATGTCCCTTTCCCAGAGAAGAGAAAGTTAGGGCGCGCACGTTGTCACGGACGCTCAGGAACTTCCCTGGGTCACGTCGCCGCCTCGGGAGCATGAGGGAGCGGCTGTCGCTGTGCCGGGGGTGCCCCTGGCTGCTGCTGTTCTACTGCGCCTTTCAGGTAACCTCTCTGGGCGCCCCCCCCCGCAGCCGACCTCACTCTCGTCGCCGAGGCCGCCCGTGGGTCTCACGTGCCATCTTTTGTGTGCAGGTGCAGGGAGCCGCCTCCTCCAGGCCAGCGGCCCATCCAGGTAAGGGGACACCGTCCTTCCCTGCTGTCCTCCGGCCCTCTGGGCGCCCAAGTCCCCGCGCTCTGATGCTCGTCTCCTCTGAGGCCAGCGGAGGGCGACCCTTCCGTGGGCCCCCCTG